>NW_027106137.1:1263892-1273446 GCF_000696795.3 Halyomorpha halys | reverse complement strand
GGTCGAAACGTCGGCATAAAATAAATAAATATGGTTTTGTTTATTTATGTTGTTCTTTGCTGACCGCACCCCCCGACAAACTTCTTCAAGTATTTCCTGTAATGTTTGCCAAAATGTATAGACAGCGTGTTGTCTAACGTGTTTTGGAAAAAAATATATAGGTGTTTGAAAAAATTCAGAAAATATTAAACGCTCACCTCTATTTTTATTTATAAACTATATAAATTCCCCATGAACACTTTGAAATATTTGAGTTTTACAAAAACATCTGTTTTTTTTTTTCATAAAAAAGAAAGGCTCTGAAATCTACATTTTACTGAATCTGTAATAAACATTTTTAAACTATAAATAAACGAGTTCAATTAAAATAAATTACAATATTTCTTCCCATACACGCAAAAAAATGTTAGAACACTTAATATTAAAAATTTTCTTTTTTTTATAATTTTAGCATTTAAATTTAATAAGGCGTATTTCTCCTCCTCGCTTCAATGACTGCTTCCACTCGTCTTGGCATATTTGTAAAAATATTTTGAAGAAAATATTGGAGTATATTGTCCCATTCCTACAATACACCTGCCTACCTAGCATTCAATGCATTGAGATTCTTAAAAATAAAAACTCATGCTTGGAAGATATCAAGATCACCCAATCCTTTTCTATACACAGTAATCAATGAAAACTTTATTTTCAACTTGAAATACCCATTCATCTCTCGAAGGCTAAACCCCAGGGAGATAATTACTTATTTAAACCCTGTAATTTGGGCCAACCTTTTAATCAATATTCGAAACCTAGAATTTACTATTCTCCTGTATCGTTATCAAGATGTTGCTTCCCAGCTGAAATTTGAATGAGTGGCTTCGATTGGAAACGTTCTGACGTATGAGTATTATTTATAATTTAAGAAATTATCGATTTAGGCATATCTTTATATGAATTTTTCGTTTATTTAGACATAATAAAAATAAAATGTTCTAAGCAATCCATGAATTGATGTTCCACCTGATATAGCAGACAGTGAAAAGTCGGTCTCACTTTAATAAAGAATGTCATTTAGAGACACTAGCATATGACAGAAACACTAATAAATTAAATGTAATCAGTATGAATATTTCTGTCAAGATGTCTACAACAATGAAATTACATTATCACTTAAATGTATTCGTTTAATTTTAACAAATACACTAAGGTAGAATAAATTCCGTTTTCTGCCACGCTTCCTCTAATTGAAAATTTATGCTTATGATACGATAACGGACTTTCTTGTTGTAGAATAACCCAAAATGTGCAAAATTTTGCAGTTAACATCCAGAATGTATGTAAAACGCCCAAATCCTGCAATAATAAACATTATTGATTCAATTTATTATATATAGCGTACCTTGCTTGAATAAAAACAAAAACTCGGCATATCTTCTCTACAATTATGCAAACATACACATAAAATTAGACTTTTCCGATTAAAAACCTAACATTTGTCCATAATTGAAGGGTTGTGAGAAAATCAATTGTATTAAATGACTTTATATTCCTATTATGAAGACCAGAATTAAATTTTCAACTTTTTAAAATAACTATCTCAGTTATAAGTTGTAGAAAAATATGAAAGTATGTAGAAAGAAGTATTTCAAAATATTCTTTCAAACTAAACTCCCCCTAATATTGTTCACAGCCTGTTTCAACTGTGTATTTACTTATGAATATAGCGTTAACCAAAAAATTAATAAATAATCATTCAATTTTTAGCTTCATAAATCTATAGAAAGAAGAGTGTGTTTCAAAATATTCTTATAAGGAAAATTCCTTTTTTAATTTTCCCTAAAATTTTACAAAATTTCAAAACATTAACAAGTAATAAATCAGTGTAGAAAAAGTTTTATTAGAAATATATCGGTGTATTCACTTTCGGCATTTTGTTTAAGTTTCAAATTTCTACTAAAAACGCCAGACGGAAGAATGGAGAATTAATTCATCTTAAACAATAACAAGAATTCACTGGCAATTACTAATTCAAGCTAATTCGTTACTTGAGTTTACTTTGTTTTGTTTTTTTGTTAGTTGAATTGAATTCTTCATAGTTTAATCAATTCACTGCCTTAATTTTTGGTAAATCTAAACTATAAATTAAATAAGGGAAAAGATAATAAAATGAAATGAAAATAAATAAATATTGGCATACAAAATATGACAAATTTCGTACAAGTATTACTATATTCTATACAGATATTCAAGAGAGGTGTAAGAAGATTCCAACAGTACTTTTTCAGTTTTGAAAACTATTAATATCTATGATTATGAGTCTATAAGTTATTGCAGTGTGTGAAGGTGGATTGTAATTAAAAAAAAAATAAACTTTTGGTATCGAAACACTTTAAATAAATGCTAAAATAATTTAGTGATATTTATCGATAAGAATTTTATTAATGGTGGCCTTATAGTTGATATAATTTTTGTTTAATGATACCTACTAAAGCCATATTAATTGAAATCTCATCTCTGAATATAGGAGCTACGTTAGTGTACGAAATTAAGTATTATAAGTATCATTATTTTTCAACTAACAAAAATATTTTATTTCAGTTTCCACAAGCATTTTTTTTTCATTTTATTTTTATAGGATTACAACACTCTTAGATTTGCAATTTATTTCTATTTATGGAGTTAGCAGATGTTAAAGCAACAAAGGAAAAAGACAAGGAAAGAGTGCTTGCATAATTGCGGAATATTCTATCAACAGTTAATACAACCACATTAATATAGAAGGTGGTTTTACAAATCTAAATAATTTATCTATAATTTATTCAGTTCTTTTAGAAATTTTTAATATATACTTAACAGTATGTTCAAATAACATTTAATATATGTAATATATCGTAAAATGATTTTTTTTAAAGCAAACAATAATGTTGTTAAATCTTAGGTCGCCAATATACTTACGTTTCCCTTCGTAATAGTTCTCTCACTTCGAACAAAGTGTCAGTGTATGCGACACAGAGAAGATTATGTTGGACCTGGGTCGAATGTTCTAAAACGTGAGACAATCTAGACATATCCATTTCTTTGTTCATACGTGAAGTTGAATATTCCATATCCTTGCACACTGAAAAAAAAATCGATGTTTTGTAGTCAACTGAGTGAAATTTGTTTGTTTTGTTTTTTCAACATTTCGATATCAAAATGTTTAAAAAAGTTGTTGTTTCTGCAGGAAGAAAACTTATCTATATAGAGCCTCAATACTATTATTATTAATTATATATTACATGGAATATTACTATAGCTCAATAATTCCTATTGATTATTAATGAATTGTTTAATCGTACCTACAATACATCATACCATATCCCTATAAATTGTTCCACCATTTGGGATTTTGAGTTAAAATTAAATAGTAAAAATATTTATTTGAAAATAACTAATGATTTCTATCATGGTTTCTGTACGTAACTGCAGTAATTGTACTCTATAAAGTTGAGCTACTTCTTAAAGGTTTAGTTGCAATCAGGGTCAATTAAAAATAATACAAATGTTTATTTCAATATTTTAAGACGGAAATAGTCCATCTTAAAAGTTAATAAACATTTATTGTTTATATCTTTATAGAAATTTACAACAGTGGGCGATATAGGCGATTAGAGAACCTACACATTGGCAGGTCCCGTGGTCATCTTCTTTTCAGGCGCTTCGGAGGATTGTCATGAATGGAAGAGGAATCAAGGTTAGAAACAAGTGGGCTTGGGTGGTTAGGGTGTTTATTATGGAAGGAATCTGGTTAGATATAGAACATTAGCGTCTTTATGTAAAGCTTTTGGATTGTAAGGGTTGGATACAAGAGGAATTCGGAAGCTCAACTCCATATGTTCAGATTGGCCTTATTACAGCCATGTAAATCAGTCTTTTGTAATATATTGGAAGTTCAGACCATTTGTCTCGTAAGTGCTGTAATAGTCAGAATTGCCGTGCAGTTTCCTCTCATTTCAGTCTTGTGTGAGGATCCATCCTACAGGCAAATGACATTAAAACGAGGTCAAAGTACAAATTTAATAATAAATATGAATGTTGAACGAAAAAAAGTATATATATATATTATTTTATCTTACCAGCCCCAGCCGCTGATAATCAAATTACTGACACTGAAATTAACAACATAAACATTTTGCATTATTCTAATACCCCTTAGTGTAACGAATTATTACTTTAAAGATGGTGTAGATAAGAAGAGCTGGGGGAATAAAAAAAAAGTTTCATTAGTTTTTGAAAAAAGATTAGTTCCATCATAAACAGAATAAAATGAAAAGGAAAATAAAAAGAATAAAAGATATAGTAAATGGTTCAGATAAATAATCTAAAAGGATTCCGTTGAATGGAAATCCCATTTATTTCAAAATGAGGGTAAGAGCTTTTGCACCCAAAGTAAAGCAAGTCTAAAAGGGGTTAGGATTTGCCGAAATCTGAGGGGGTGGGTAAGGAGGATAAAATATATTATAATCCTTGAGATCAAGACTATTTTTCATCCCTTGTTTACTGCAGGTTAGTCAATAATTCATCCATTATTGATGAAGAATGAAATTTACATTATTTTTTCTAGAAAAAATAAAATATTAAAGTTCCATCCATTTATTATCACTTTTAAATTATCAAAGTTTCTGCGAGCAGCATCGTTAATAATAAATCCACAACTGAATATATGAAGCAATTAATTCGACTAACTGGAGAATATACCTTGTCAATCATAGTTAACCTCTTACTAAGGATGTCTTTGAGTTGAAAGATTTTTTTTCATATTGCTTACTTTTTTACTAAAATTAAAATAACAAAAAATCGAAATATTTATAAATTAAAATCAAAATTTATTTATTGAAAGGAAAAGAAAAAAAAATGGCCTAGAAATTTTTTGATGTGCATATGATTAAGAGATGCTATTTTGAAGGTCGATACAAGTTCAAACTTATATGTCTGTAACAAATATTTCAGCCAAATTAAATATGAACGATCTGTAACTCGGTGAATACTTCAACAGTTTTGCCATAATAAATAAATTGTAGATCGATATATCTCTTGTAAGTTTTAAGTCAAGGCCAGGAGCTTCGGAACTGAATTAGTGATTCTCCTCTTGAGATATTGCGCCATTAATGGAGTGAAGAATAAAAAGTATATAAGACGTAATCAATAAAAGTTTATTTTTAGGCAATAAATAATGACAAGATTAATAATTTTACAAACATAGGTTGTATTTTGTATGTCTCGGGGACAAAAATAAATAAATAATGAGAATAGTGCCAGTCATAACAACTTCAAATCCATCACAATTTTTTAATATTTTTATTTATATATTTATTTCATATCTGATTAAGAACATTATACTTACATTTTGCGTTTTTAAATTTTATTTTTTTTGGAGTTCTATCAATGGGTAGATTCTCCACATGTTTGTATCGTGTCACTATCTCACCTACAGACAATTTAATTGTTGTATATATCGCACTAGTATTTCTAAAGTGACACAACTCAAAAATCGGTGTTTTTGAGTTATGACTATGAAAGAAATTGGTAAATATATCTTTATGAATCATCAAAACTGTATAAACCTAGCTTCAGAGCTTGTCCGCCAGAGGGCACTTGTGTCACTCTTGCTGCCTTAATGATATTCCCCCTCCATAGGCAAGAGTGTCACATTGTCAGTTGTCTTGAATTTCAAGTTGTGTCACTTTAGAAATACTAGTGCTATATGTTATTCAGTTGTAAATAACAATAAATAAATGATTAAATTTTTTATTTTTATTTTGGCGAAATCTAAATTATAGAAGACAATAATAATCAAAATTGACTAAAAACCGGCAATAACAATATAAAATGCTAAAAACAACATTAAAACTCGGGTTGGAAAACTTATCAACAACAATAAAATTAGTATTAATATTTCATTGCTAAATGAACTAAATATGAGGACCGAGTAATGTTAGAAAAAGTATTATGCTACACTATTACAGGAATTTTCAGCAAATAATTCAGTATTTGTTATTAATTTTTTTTATTTTACTTTAAAAAAAATCACGTCGTGACAAAAAATATCAAACCAGTAATGTGGTATATTTTTTCACACTCCTTAATAATGTAACATCAACACAGTATTATTTGAATAATATATTTTACATTATAATATTATATTATCATCGGAGCAATGCAAAATTGGGGTAAACTAAACATTCTAATTCCATTATTTCTGCATAATGGAATTATAATTGCAGATTCAAAATAATAGCTTATGTCTAATGTCGATGTAAAATAGTTGGTCAATATGCATTTTTTATAGTGACGTCTAAAATTCAGTTAGGCCTTATTGGTATTACAAAAATAATAGAAATCTACATTAGAAGCAATATAAGCCAAAAACTTCAGAAAATTTACAGAAACGCAACTTTAAATTTGCACTAACAATGATATAAAAATGTAATATACAATAAGAAGAAAATATTACTATGACATGTAAAAATTTAAAAATCTATCTAAAATGTGTGGAATGTCTATTTTTCATTTAAAAATTAAAATATTTTCAAACAATCCTTATAGTATAAGAGCCCAAGAGGAGAGAAAAGGCAGTTATCTCACCCCAATTGCTGATTACTTTAATGAAAACAATGTATCATTAATAGTCAATATTGATTTGTCTGCCAAGTATAGGTAGGGAGAATAAAAAATGACGGCTGTTTCAAAGCGATAAAAAAAACAACCTAATTTTTCATTCAGAGCTCTATATCTTAAAAAGTAGGAACTACACAAGAAAACCTAAGAGAACGTCATTTAAAGAAGAATACATTTGCTAAAATATGAGCCCTAATAGAGTTATTTACGTTAAATAGTTCTCAAGATATAGCTTTTTAAAAAGCAACATTTCATAAAAATGTTGTATGGGACGTACTAAAAGATCAGTATTTGTGAATTTATTTTGAAAAAATCATATCTCAAAAATCATTTGACGTACAGATATTTATTTGCACTCAAATTAAAGCTAGTAAAGAGCTATAAAGTAGTTTATGATGTTTATCTTCATAGGAGTAATAGTTTACATGAAATTTGCTAAAATAAAAGTAGAATTTTACGAAATTTTGCTTTTTAAAAAGCTATGTCTCGAGAACTAATGGATGTAAATAGCTCTTTTATCTAATATTTCAGCAAATTTATTCTTCTTTAAATAATGTCCTGTTAGATTTTCTAGTGTTTTTAAGATATAGAGCTCCGAATGAAAAATCAATGTTTGTAATCCCCCTACCTATACTTGGCAGACTCATCAATTTTGACTAGTAATTATACACAGTTTTTATTGAATTAATTAAAAATTAGGGTGAGATAACTGTTTTTTTTTCTTCCCGGCTCTTCGGTACTATTAAGAAAAAGAATTAAATTGGCGAAGTTCTTGTTGATTTCTCTAGTAATTATTATATGCAAGTAAGCAACCAATAAATTAGAGTTTTAATAATAAACACTACTTGAGTGCTTAACATATATTTAATAGTTGAATACTAATTATTTAAAATGTTACTTATCCGGTTGCATATTTTGCATATTTAATAATATGTAATTAATACTTAATTAACTATTTTGTAGTTTTGATTTTCATTATGTACATTTTTAAGAGGCTATTATGATTTTAATGTAACTAAACTACATTTTCATCAATTGTATGAAATTGAAGAAAATGTTTATTTTTATTTTGGCTCACTTTTACTTGACTTTCATTCTGAAGTATTGGTATATTTTTGGTGATTTACTTAATATGAAAGTTACTACAAATGTATATTTTTGATTAATTAACAATATAAATATAAGTATCCAGTTACCTAAATAAATTTGGATGAATGAATAAGCCATTTTTTTTCATTTATCAGATTGCTAAGGAAGTATCCTGATTGCAATCCAATAAGGGCAGTGTGATTGGAAAATACCTCAATGTGTGTAAACAACAAATATATCAGTTTCCACACTCACGCTCGGAGCCGTGGTCTGGAAAAGAGGATTCCAAGACCGTGAGATAGCACATCCGACTAACTGCTTTAACTTGGACTGCTCCTGACCCAGTTCAGCGGACAAATCTCGGCCGAAATTTCCATGCAAATGTACGCTTTCCTTCTTTTATCTTTTCTACACTTTTCCTAGCTGGATAACTTTCATCTTAAACTTTCAAAGCAGATGGCCCAAATTACATGGAGAGATGAATTAATTTTTTGTTATAAAAACGTTTGTCGGTCCTAATAAAGCTCTTTCATTATTTTTTTTTTTATTCCTATAAGAGAGACTATAAAATACGACATTTGTAATATTTTTACGGGTATTATCATTAGTCATTCGAATTTATTTATTTATTGAAGTATTTCGACCACTAGGGCATTTATATTGAATTTACAAAGTTAGTAGATTATAATTGACATATTCACAAAGTGAGAGAGTTACAAATCAACAATTACAATTACTAATTTACAAATACAATTACATATTTACATTTTACAAAGTTACAATTAGAATTGACGTAGTTAGTAAATTACTATATTAAATGTTGCATCCACTTATACATACTGGAATTACAGTTATGCTATATGTGACCATAAATATTAATGCTTTTTAGAAAGTGAATAAGTTTTGTCATTGTTTTGGAATCTTCTCACAACATCTGTAAATCTGAATCGATGTGGTTCGTGAGCAATACATTCAGTGGGAATGTGGCTGACGGTGAGATCGTTTCCGCAGTAGCGACACATCGGTGCATTTTCTTTTTTCATGAGATGACCGTGGGTGAGTCGAGTAAGGCCAATCCGGAGACGGGTTAATACAACATCTCTCCGTAGCAAATTCAAGTTTCTGGACGTTTCACTGTCTGTTGGACAATTCTTAACTTGTTGTCTGTCGTGACGAACCATTCGTCTTGCTACTCTTACCATCCAATTTCTTTGATCCATGAAGTAACATCTTTGCATGTTGATGATGTCTTTATAGCCAGTCTAGTCTGCAAGTCTGCCTTATCATTCCCAGTGATCCCACAATGACCTGGCAGCCATGAAAACAAGACCCTACAACCCAAGTTGTTCTAAGTTTCTAATTGCTGCTACAACTCTATTATTAATGGGTGTGTTGAATATGGATTTCGGAATAATTTTAGGGCGGATTCTGAGTCAGAACAGATAAGCGAGCGGGGGCAGTTAAAAGGGATATTGCAAACTGCACGATTGATGCCCAAGAATATGGTTGAAAAGAGAATAAGAGGTCGTGATTATCTGAAACGATATTCGAAGTCATTCAGATGTTACGTTCGAAAAGCCATTCGAAGACAGTAAATTGGGAATTGCATTAAGATTGATTTTGGTCTGGAGGAACTTCACTGGACAGTATATAGAAAGCTATTGGAGCTATTGGTATCGAACTTTCGGGTTCGCTATGGCTTTGTTACTCTTACTATATCAATCGCTTTTTGATCGCACCTTGAACACATTCCTTTTATTAGTTACAAATAAAATATGTAAATAGATTGAAAAATTGATGACTAAATTTTAGATGAAATTTAA
>NW_027106137.1:1246333-1263842 GCF_000696795.3 Halyomorpha halys | reverse complement strand
GTCCACTTTTTTATTATTATTAATTTACTTGACGATATATCATTTTATTTAATTTATATATATAATTTACATATATATGTATATAATTTATTATATTTATTTAGAATCTGTAAATATGATCACTATTACTTATTTATTTGTCTTTTATTCAATTATTATTAATAAATTAAGATTTCATGTCATCTTTTTTATGTATATGTATATTTTTTTTTTTTTATGGTTTTCCTTAAAAAAATATATGTATCTATATAAACATTAATTACTCCTTTTTTTTTATTATCCATAGCTCATTTCTGTCTTTTTTTATCATTTTATTTTATTTGAATTTAGTTACCTTATTATGAGATGGTTTTATTTTAATTGTTTCCTTTTTTTTTAATTTATTTTTTGTTTAATTTTTATTTTTTAAATCTAATGAAAACATAATTGGATGTATATAATGTTCATTAAGGTAATCATATTTTTTTTTTTTTTACAATTTGTTACTATTAGAGATATGTTATGATGTTCTTATAATTTTAATTTTTAAATTCTGCATTTTACGCTAAGGAACTGAAGCCCTATTCAATTCCTGAAATATAAGAATATTACTATTATTAAAAACTACTGTCCTAAAATGTTTCAATATGATAATATAGGAAAAAGCTAGTATGATTTTTTTATTCAAAAATTAACTAATTGCAAACAGTTATAAACATTTAAGTGTTTACAGCTATAAATATTCAAGTTACACTCTCAGTGTATATGTAGAAATATTTGTTTCAAGTTTTGATTCGAATCAGCTCGTTTATAATATTCAATGAGCGAGAGATCTTATTATACAGACCAGTGGTCCGCGACTGTTGTTTCGCAATACAAATGATGTCATGTCACAATACCTAAAATTATTATAAATTTTCGATTTCTCAACTATAAAATATTCTAAAAAAAAAAAAGGTAAGATGTAAATAAAAAAGATATAAGATCTTTTCCCGTAAAAGGTTTCATCGCTCGTCTTGGCGCCATTATAATGCTTATGCCTGATTAATTAATTATGTGTTTTAACTTTCCAACATGGTGGTGGATTAATAAGAACTCCAATGGTATGGTCATTACATATCTATATTTTTAATAAGTACAAAAGAAACCTATATTTATATACTGTTTTTCTACTGAAAACACCTCATCTCTAGTAACGTCATAGGTAGGCCGAAAATTAAAAAATAATATTTAAATTGTTTTAAAAAAATATTTAAATTGATTTTCTTCTTCGAAAAAAAGGTAAGTATTCCAGTTAGACTCCTAAACTAAAATTATTGACAATCGATAAACGTTTTGATTTGTTTTTAATTTTTCTCAAACCAACATTTTTTTTTCGTACCCTCCATCGAAAAATTAGTTGTCAAATACAATATAAATAGAGAGTTATATTACGAATTGCTTAACCCTTTTTTTTTCCGAACCCTCTAAAACAGAAATAAAAAGTGAATTAGTATGTGCATTACTGTGAAAAAGAGAGAGTAATTCGTGTTGTGTCATACCTTTTACTACCTTTGGTATTTTAAGGTTACCTGTTATATTTAATTTTACATGCTTAACCCTTGTCTTACCCGGAGGTATTTTAAGATGCATTAGTGGGTGTCCACTATGTGCGGAGCGGCGCATGCACCAATCGCGTTTCAGTTATATGGTGAGCGGGGTATTAAACCAACATTTTAAAATAAATTAGTACATCATACTTATATAATACATTAAATGTATGGTTTTTCTGAGTGTTAAACCAACATGAATTCAGGGAATATTTTAATAATTCCAAGGTTAAGAAGGTTATTACGAGCATTAAGATGATGACTTGCTTGAAATGAAGGAAGCTCTCTCTATGTCTTGGTATTAATATTAATGACTAGAGATGCTCATCCTCAACCTATTCCTTTTCAGTCTATTCAAATTCTATATGATGCGTGTGGCAACACACAGATCATGTTGAATATGTAACAAGTATTAATGGTTTCTGACAAGGTAGGGTGTGTAGTCATGAAAACAATGTTTGGCTCTGCCTTATAATTTTAATGTCATGTATTTTATGTCAAGACTTTTTTTTTGTCTATCATATTTTGTTTTTTTGAAGAATAGATTATAAAATTCTGGACTCAATTTTGAAAATTATATAAATTAAGAAATTTATGGCTAATATTTTCGCGACTATAATAATAATTTTAATATTTTCAGCACTAATAGATGCAGTGATATCTTTTGAATGGTTCGCCAGAGAGTATGGGCTTTAGTTGAAAAAACAGAAAATGAGGAAACCTTCTTGTGAACTAAACTTCCAAAGTTAGAAGACCCAAAGTAGGATGCTTGAGGATACTACTAAATACCGGAATTGTAAAGATGTACTTAGGCTAGTCTTGTTGTGAAGGAGAGCGCCCACACACACTAAGCATATTCTTGAGCCATCAATGCAATTTTAGTTCTGTCTGTGAGTAGTCGAAACTGTTACCCCGGAATGCTTTTGTGGTTCATTTTTAACCTCAAACCTTATACCTTATCTTTCGCTCCTAGTTCTGGAACCCGTAATACGTTGGGGGAGCACTCAGTGGCTCTGAGTACTGGAATTGCAATGCTAATAAGACGGAGTTCGGAAGTTCTTTCTGCATAGGCTATATGTGTTTTTGAATTTTTTTTATGTCACTTACGTATGAAGATTCTTTGCTGCATTGTGGTTGGATTGATATAATTAAATATATACACCATCTTTAAAATACTTGTAAACATGGATGCCTTGCTTTATTTTCAAGTCAACTCTATAAAAACCAGCCCAAACATTATTTCGTAATAATAATAATAATGTGAACCGCTAAGACGTCATGTGCTTAGTACTTTTTAAGAAAGCTCTGTTTAAAGAGCAAGAATTATACAAGGAGGTGATTTTTTCAAGATCACGCTCAACCTCTAAAATTTTTCCTTAGGAAGGGTACCTACTTTTTTTTAGCTACATTGAACCAGAAAATAATTATCTATCACAGTTGGATTCAAACTCGGATTCTTGGAGTTAGTAGCATAGTGCCTTACAACTGTGCCACCGCGCTCCCTGATCATTATCTAAATATAACATATTTGAATAAACTGAATGGTTGACCTATTAAGTCTGCTTATTTTGATTTTAACTAGTAAATATATGCTCACGGAATGGTTACAAAATACTTCATTAGAAAAAGGTAATTATGTTATTTTAGGAGGTCATGACATTTAAATATATGCCTATATTATTATTTAGATAAGTGTAGTAGATTTTTCCTGAAGTTTATGATCTGTTTAATGAGATAGTTATTAAATTTTCACGAATTCTGAACAGCTAAGTTTATTATGGGTTAGTTTCAACAGAATTCTGCTCTCGGTTCTTCCGTATTTTTTTCATTTTACAAATATATAATTATTAATATTAGCTGTGATAATGGACTATTTATCGATGCATAAAACGATTATGTAAACCCCCTTAGGGAATAAATTAAGAAGGTTTAAAATTATACTAATTAAAGTAATTAGTAATCGCATCGGTACTCAATTTGAACGGTTACCTGAAGGGAAACGATTTGAAACGGGAACTCGCCTTACCGAATCCGAAGGCTGTAACTAACGACCTACGAAGGATACCTTACCACAGTCCACCTTCACCTGCCGTATTTCCCGCTCTTGTGAGTTGTTTTTTTGTTTTGTGAAAACCCTTTAAATGACCTTAGTACTCCATAAATATGAGTAAGATCTGCTCTCTCATCGTTCTGCTCTCTCTACTGTGATTTTCACACGTTTGAATGAAATTTCTGTATTGGGTACAACAGGACTTATTAATAATACAACGAATTTATTAATTATTGTATAATATTAATAGACCAAAAATGTTACCTAACCTTGTTTAAATCAAATTAAACTCGCTAAACACACTCTACAATGTATGGAGACACATATTAAAACTAAACTACTATTAAAAACCTGGAATTATTTCCATAATCGAAGTGCTATGAGGATGCTAAATGTATTAAATGATTCTATATCCCTATTATGAAGACTGGAATTCATTTTTTTTCAATTTTTTAAAACTTTCAAAAAAGTTCTTTTAAGTTTTAGAAAAAGTGTGCTAAGGGCTACATCAAAAACAATATTTAAAAATATTTTGTTTAAAATAAAATTAGTACTATTTGAAGTTCTTTCCATGATTCGAATTTCTGTCAGGGTCCGATTGAATTTGAAGCTGGGAAACATTGCACGCTAATCTAGACCCTACTTACAAGAAATGCTAAAAAAGATTCACAAGATTGTCTTGCTTCGTTTGGAACGTTCAATAGATACTTTTTTTTCCATACATTTACTTTTGTCTCTTTTTCGCAGCAGTATCTTCCTTTTTTTGGTCCACTTTTTTATTATTATTAATTTACTTGACGATATATCATTTTATTTAATTTATATATATAATTTACATATATATGTATATAATTTATTATAAGATGTAATTATTTACATCTATGTTTTTTTCTCAAAGAGATATTCCTAGGGGATATCTCCTTGCCATCTCCCAGGTGGTGGTGGAGGGTCAATTTCCCGGAACAGCGGGTTCGTGCAGGCTTTCAACCCATCAAAAAATTGTATATGTCTCCGGCCAATGTACTCCGGCACAGAGGGCAGCTGGAGCTCATCGTGGATGACAGTGTTTCTCGCCCCCTGCAACGCTGTTCCTCGTACGATCTGTCGAAGGACGAAGTTCTGGAAGCTCTCCAGTCTGTTAAGTGTGGTTTTGTACATGTGCTTGTAGAAGTGCACTGTAGAGCAGCGTCGGTCCAATGACGGCTTTGTATATTTGGAGCTTGAGTCTGAGTGAGAGCTGCGGAGATTTTAGCAGATGATAGAGTCGATAACTCTTCTGACGGGCCAGCTTTAGTCTCTCACGAACGTGGCTTAAAAATGTGAGATGGCAATAGAGAGTGACTCCCAGATAGAGCTGGGAGGTGGAGATCCGTTGGTCGACCTCTTCAATCCTGAAGTGAATAGGCAGTGATTTCTTACCTTTTTGGTATGAAATCATGATAGCGTCTGTCTTGGCGGGATTCTCTTTAATTCCTATGCGCTTGAGTTCGGCAGCGATGGTGTTAACCCCTACCTGTGCATGAGACATCGCAGTTGGGGCATTAACGCTGGAGATACCATAGATGCCGATGTCATCCGCATAGGCAGCAACCAATGCCTTCGGGTGCTGGATCGATACCACCGGAGCTGTGAAAAGCACGAATAGTTATGGTCCCACCACAGAGCCCTGGGGCGCTCCAGTGGTAGGAACTGGATTCGAAAAGCTCCCGCTGACCCGTACAACGAAAGACCTTCGCTAAGATTGTTTTCAATCAGTCGGCAAAGGGTGGCGGGAAACCTGTTTTCCAGTTGGCGGATGAGAAGCGGATGGGAGACACACTCGAAGGCATGGCTGCAGTCAAGAGATATGAGCGCTGTTGCCCTGTTCATGTGCATGTGACCCAGGGTATGTGATTGCAGCTTGGCCCTGATGATGCTCACATGCGACCTCCCTCTGAAAGCCAATCTACTCAGGTGGAATTACTTCTTCTTCGTTGCAGTGCTTCATCAGATGGTGATAATTGAGCCTCTCGAAGATTTTGCTCATATACGAGAGGAGGCTGATCGGACAATTATGCTCAGTCACATCTCCCTTCGTAACAGGCTTGAGTAGAGGAACAACGATGGCTCGCTTCCAGATGGTCGGGAAGTAGGATATCCTCGTACATGCGTTGAAGATGTTGAGGAGAAATGCTTTGCCCCTCCTCGGCAGCATTCTCAGCAGCACAGAAGGAATACCATCCTATCCGGATGCCCGGTTTCTCTTGGTGCGTCGCAGCGTCGACTCAAGGTGGTTAAAGGTTGATAAGATCGTTTTCACGTTAGGAGATAGTGATGAGCTTAGTGGTGGAGAAGAAGCACTATTCGTCCTCTCAGCATAACTGGTGGCGAGTAGCTCCACCTATTCCTCAGCCGTCAACAAGTCGTCGCTCGATGTGAGGTGCACATTCTTCCTCTTGTTGATGAAGGTCCGCACAAGTTTCCAAAACTGACGATGATCGTCATGCGTCCTTCGCAACTGGTCATGCTATAACATCGTCTTCCAATCCCACATGAGGCTGGCAATCTGCCGTGTCATCGCATTGATGGCACTGTGGTTTCAGACCACAGTCCCTCGTCCGATTGAAAATATTGCGGAAATTGTTACACTGGCATTGGGCTGCAGTGCAAACTTGGGCATCGTCTAGTCAGCTGCATTCTGTATGGTGGAAGTGGTGACCTCTATAGCTTCGTCTACTTTTTCCGACCTCAGCAGTGGTGTTATCCGTGGAAGAGTCATCTCGACACAGGACTTGAACCCCTTCCAGTCGGCTTCATGAAGGAGGTACTTGGTCGCCGGTGGTGTGGCAGAAGTGCCCTCAAACTGGTACAGTACCGGCTGGTGATTAGAAGGTCCGTAGGCCAATGCCTGGCAGTCAGTGACCGTGTGGAAGTCCCTATCTATGTGCTGTGGTAGCCTTACTTATCTGACTTCTCAAACAGACAATTATAGCGAGTAGGTTGGTCGATGTACGACTTGTCACAATCCCACAAGAGGAGATCATAACACAAAAAAAGGAAATCCTTCCCGGCCGGACCCACTCCACCTAATCCTCCAGCCAAGACCCTCAGGGAGGCCCCCTATATCACTTTTGAAATATTTGCTTAGAACGGGAGGAGTAGACTTAATATAGTTTAATAGAACAATATTTAAAAAAAGCTTGAAATAGGAAAACGGAATGAATATTATATAAATATAGTTCATTAATATATTATCATTTAAATGAATTTTTAAGTTCCCTGAAGAAATATACTTTTTTTCGCATTATTTTTATAAAAAAGATATGTTCCAGGTCTGTAGAGCAGACTAAGCCCTTTTATAGTAAAGGGACGAAGCATTATCCGAGATACATAAATGTAAGAGATGCTGGATTTCCGGGCAATGGCTTTTAACTTCAGCTTTCCATCCGCTAATGGACTGAATACATGTAAGGCAGTAATCTCCTTGTTTATTCGCTCGTGGGGGGAATGTTAAAGATCCCTTTGAAGGATACATTTCTTTTTTAATCAAAATGTATCAAAAAATTATCATGTGTTTATATTTTTACCTGTAATTTACAATAAAAATTAATTAATCAAGTTTGGCATGAGCGTAAGGAGTATGATTCAACATATATGGTATATAGAGTAAGGGAAAGTATTGATTTCGTGTAAAATCTTGAATTATTTTTCGACATGATCCTCTTGTGTCGAAATAACTACCTCACAAATAACTCACTGTGTGTGTGAACAGCATAGGTGAAAAGAAAAAGTTATATAAAACTGAAATTAAATATTGAGGGCAGGTGTATCCCCATAATGTAACTGTAAATTTTTCCATAAAAGTGCCACTGTACACAATCTATTTTTCACATTTTTTTCGATTACTCAAAAACTGCTCTTACAAATTTGATTAAAATCGGTATATTGAAGTACAGTCAAATGATCTTTAATATTAGCTAGGTCTTACTCTCATTGGAATATTTTGAAAATAACTTTTTATTTTATTGGAAATAGTTAACCCTCATTGTAAAGCCTTCCTTCCTGCTAAACATATTCAACTCGTCCATGCGGATCTCGTCCTTCCCAGCTGCCTGGAAGGGAGCGATCGCGGTGTCACTACTGAACCCAGGGAAGACAGGGGACTCCCCAGAGCACTATCGTCCGATCAGCCTCCTCTCACACATGAGCAAGATCCTTGAGCCCCTGATACATGACTATGGAGCACTGCAGGGAGGCGGATGTGATACCACCTGAACAGACCGGGTTTCAACAAGGTGTCGCATGTGACCATCACCAAGTGAAGTAACAAGCTCACACCATAGAGCGGATGAAAAACAACAATGCAACTGTCTTCATCTCATTGGACTGTAGCCATGCCTTTCAGAGCGTGTCTCGCCCGCTGCTACTCCGCCGACTGGAGGAGTTCAGGTTTCCCGCCGCTCTATGCAATTGGTCAGGAACTACCTTAGTGAACGATCATTCTTAGTAAGGGTTGGTGGAGATTAGTTGCCTCCAGCCCCACCACCTGTGGAGTGCCTCAAGGATCAGTGCTGGGACCTCTGCTGTTTGTCGTTTTCACGGCACCTGTGGTCGCCATCAAACTTCGAAACGCAATGATAACAGCCTATGCCGACGACATTGGAGTCTACGCCTCCAGCATGAGGGCTGAACTGGCCCTCCACCATGCACAAGCCGCTTCTGCCACCACTGTAGCTGCTCTCAAGAAGGATGGCATCAGAGTTAACCCAGCTAAGACGGATGCCATCATAATGTCATTCCAGCACCGTCGGAAAGCCATATATTTAAGGGGGGAAAACAACAGATAAAGTCATACGTAAAGCGGGAAAATGAATAAATAGCGTTGCACAATACGTTTTTCCAGTTTACTGTTTTTCCGTTTTCGACGTCAAAGTTATTTAATAGTTGTTTTTTTATTTTGCTTAACCTATATTTGAGCTTTGACAGCTTCACCAATTCTATAAAATCATTCCTAATATTTTTAATATTGATTCTATAACAATTAATCATTTTAAAAAATAGTAAGAGCAGTATGTATATTTTAGTAAAATATTCTATATTTATGTATCTTCCATACTTTTACAAAAGAAACAAATTTAACATTTGACAAGAAATACTATTAGTCAATCTGTCACTGAAATGGTGATTTGGAATATTTGTGCGGGATGGTATTTCTACAGTGAATGATATAGAAATATCTATTGAAAAACGAGAAACGATCAATTTCAACTCGAAGTAGGGTGTAGGTGAAAGTTGTGTGATCCGCACCGAACCAGATCTTTAGTTATCGTGTGAACAGACAGCCCTACTCTTTACCAGAAAATACTCTCAATCAATCTTTTACCTACTGACCCCTCCTCAAATTGTGGTGTTAATGTTTTTCGTGTTTCCTACATGAGCCTCCTTTCCTTCTCTTCACTTTCATTTTTTGTTGTTTTTTTTCTTTATTTTAGAGGATTTGTTTCGAAATTATCTTCCGAACTTGTTAGAGTAAGATTTACTTATTGCGGTTTTGATTCAGCATTGCTTTTCCTGTTCTTATCTATGAAGGTACCCTCATCCCTTAAGCTATCTAGGTCTTTGCATATGTCTTAGGTAATTGAATGAACCAGAATTTTCGCATTGCTTCAGTTTGGTATGCTTGAATAGAAAATTTTATCCAAATATTTTTAAAAAAATTAAATTATGTCCTTTTTCCAACGATTAGCAGACATACTCTTCAATGCTGCTTCTTAGCATTTATTGCTACGTTAGCAAATCATTAAAGCTTAGTCATCTCATTTCCCATGAAGCCTTTTGATTTCTTTCACTCACCAATTACTGCCATGCAATTTATGCTAAATTGTGTTTCGTACATTTTAGTCTATAATAATTAGTTTAAGAAATTATTTTTTCCTTTATTTTTTTTTTCGAAAAATACTGTTTTTTTCATGGTAGGGCATAATAATGAGAATAATTAATTCCCGAAACGTTGTTAATTTATATTAGTTTTTTATTGCTTGAGCCTCAGGGTCCAACATACTGAATTAAGTTTAAAATCATTCAGACTAAAAGTGAGGGGTTGGTTGTGGATGGAACATGACCGTTCTATATTATAAGTATAATTTCGCATTGGTATATTATGTGATAAGTAGGATATAAAAGGCATACAGGATACGTTGAGGTTTATGTTGAGCATAAACTCAATCGAAGTACTGCATTCAAGGTATTGTTGGTGGAATTTCAAGCCATTATCTTTCTGAATATGGAGGATTTTTGTGGGTGTCATTGCATTACTCTTTTAATTATGTTTATAATAATATATAGCTTCGACATAGATATTGGAAGTGTATTAGCAGACATTATGTTGAGTTCTATTAAGTTTTAACTTGAACCTGATTTAAATTAACTCCAATATTTTTAACACATTGCCCTTCAGCTTTTATTGTAGTGACTTCATCAACATCGTATGAGTAGAGTGGAAGGGGAATTGAGGCAAAATCATGTATTCTAATTCGTTTTTCATTTTCAGAGAGGGTAGAAACTATGAAATGGGTGGGAGACGTCTCCCTTCGCTACTACCAACACATATAAAGCAAGTTTAAAGACGCGTTCACGTAAAAAATCACGAATTATTTTAAAATTTCTGAAAAAAAAAAAGAAAATAATAAACTGAATATATAAGCGTGAATATTTCCTTATTAATTCATTATTCAATTGTGATGAAATCAATGAGTGAATAATACAAATAATTAAAACTTATTTATCAATGCCAACATTGCTGACATAATTTCTGGCCATCATCAGGGCAAAGTGAAATAAATTAAAACAACTATCACGAATAAAAAAAAAAAAATTAAAAAATAACAATAAAGTAAGATGGTAACAAATAATAAAGGTTCATGAGTATGAGATGAAAATGAAGTATATAAGTATTACTAACATTATTTACACTATAAAATATAAGAAGATTAGATTAATATGAGAATATGGTATTACTACCAGAAAAATTATAAAATATGTGAGAAAACAGCTTTTAAGAATAGGTAGAATTTTAGTTTAGCAATTATTTGTGAAATATAAAAATTACTTAAAATTAAAATTATAGAAAAATTCAATTACATTATTTGTCATTAATTAAAAATGTAAGTAATATAACAATTAAATTTACATACATGTAAAATTAATTGTATATACGTTTTCTTCCTCACTTGTTTTATAATTTTTATTTTCTACATATATTTACCGGATATTTAACTTTTTTTTCATCCCTCTTTTATAATTTTAATCTCAATATATTCTAATAGTGCTCTAAAATCTTCTTATATCTGACTTCTTACTATGCTTACATTATACATTTGCTCCCCATACTACTTGTTCCCCATATTATATATAATCTTATTATTATTCCGATTTTAGTCATTAGTTGTTATATTGTTTTTAAACCAGACGAAAGCTTGAAATTATGGCCGAAAAGTAAGCACTAATGAAGTTTTTCTTATTTGTGTTCTTTACAGGCATACCTAGAACCATCTTCTTCTCATATACACGGTAAGCATTACTCATCTTTATAACATTAAATAGAAATTTATTTTAAAAACATAGTAATACCAATAATAAAATAAAAAGGGAAATATGTTTTACTTATTTTAAATCAAAATGCCACCTTTAAAATTTTTCTTGATAGTTACACTTAAAGTGTATTATACAATCTAATCCTAATCATTCTATGACTTGTTTTAGGAGAGTTAAATACTTTTTTCTCTTAATATTATTCTGTTTTGAATAGTCCAATTTACTGATTTTTAACGCAGTATTGGATAATTTATCTTGATATGACACGAAGGCATGATGTGAAAACGTCCGTTTGAACACAAAACATATAATTCATATTAATTGAAGTTTTTTTTTTCCTTAAAATAATATGTTTATCATTACACTTTTTATTACTTACAGCGTTTGATTAGGATAAGAAGATGCCTTCTGTTGAACATAGGTAGTGGATCATCCGATGACATAGACCTCCTCAAAATCTTTTGCAGTCTCCATAGCTCTCTTTTATACTTGTACTCCTGCATGATGATCTCCTGTACAGCGTTATCAGGCGGTACTTCTCTGCCACCTGAAACCATAGATATGTATTATTATAAATACATAGATCAACTCAGAAACATAGATATGTATTATTTTTGTTGACGATGAATATAATACAATAACATAACACTGAAAATCTTTTCCTTTTTTTAATCATTTATTTATTGTTATTTACAACTGTATAACATATATACAACAAGTAAATTTGCTGTAGGTGGGATAGTGACATGATACAAACATGTGGAGAATCTACCCATTAATAGAACTCCAATAACATTTCTAGAGGAGAAGATCCCGATGCCATCTTCTTTTCAGACGCCTAGGAGGATTATTAGGTAATGAAGGAGAAGCCAGGTTAGAAACAAGTGGATTTGGGTGGTTGGGAAGTTTATCATGGAAGAAATGGTATCTGATTTTGGCCAAATCGGCAACATATGGGAAATTGAGGTCATGATGGATGACTAAGTAAGGAGCGTTAAGGATTTTACGAACGATTTTTGACTGTAAAGATAGGATTCGGGAGGAACTTTTGTAATGGATTGGCAATTTAGACCGTTCGTCTAGTAAATGTTGTAATAGTCGAAATCGACGAGCAGTTTCCTGTCTTTTCAGTGTTGTATGAGGATTCCATGTCAGTTGTTTGTCGAGATGTAGTCCTAAGTAACGGATCTGTTCGACAGGAATAAGTGGAGTATTATTAAAGGATACTGTTGGACAAGAGGTCATTGGCTTACGACGAATGGTAAATGTGATTTGGTGGGATTTATTGGAATTAATTTTAATTCTTCAATTTTGGCACCATTCTTCAAGGGTGGTGATGTGAGATTGGAGGGATGGGATACAATGTAAAGATCATTGTTCACTGACAATAGACATGTATCATCGGCATACGGGGTGAGGATAGTGTTAGGATGGGTTGGGATGCCAGATGTGAAAACTGTATAAAGGATAGGACCAAGGATACTACCCTGAAGTACACCAGCAGACTGACGGAATAGGGATGAATAAGCGCTGTTGTGATTTATTTGAAATAATCTGTCGGAGAGATAAGAACTGATAATGAGATACTATGTAGAGGGTAGAATTTACGGATCTTGTATAGGAGTCCTGGGTGCCAGACTCGATCAAAAGCCTGTTCTATATCAAGAAAGACTCTCGAGCAGTACATTTCGCGCTCTAATTAAGATGAAACTACATCAACCACGCGATGACATTGGTGGATAGAGGAGTGGGATGTTCGGAATCCAAACTGGTGATCTGGGATTATGTAGTTGGAATCAAGAATGGGGTACAGGCGTACTGAAAATCCAAGCTGACAATTTGTTAAATTTTGTTATTGCTCTCCTTAATATAGAAACTAGGTCTATATCTAAAATAATAAAATAGAAATACACAGAATATTTTTGTTTTATACCTCTTTTGATCATTAGAAAACATACTAAACATAATCTGTATTTATTTATTATGCTTCGTTTTAGTAAAATTAAATACAATGACAATACAGACCAGTGTTTTAAGGTTATCTATCCTAAGGTCCTAAAATACCCAAAAACGTAATAATACAATAACGCGAATTTTTTTTTTCTTGGTCCGGTATGATCTTGTGACTAGGATACTTGGCTCTCTAAATTCATCTCATTTAATAAATCTTTTGAAATTGATGTGTAGAATCTGCTTCCATGGGTGATAAGTTATCATTTTAAAGATCACGGACTTATACATATGCACGGAAGCTTATATTATATATTCCCCTGAAAAAATATTAGTGCCTAAAACAATTTTGATATCAAGTATACAATCTAAGTAAAAATTTCTTGCAAACGGTTTCTTCGTTGTTTCGTCCTCTAAAGGAACCTCCCCAACAGTATTAGCGATAATTTATAACGTATAACACTTAAAAATACAATAACGTTTTATTCCACCCGTTGCTGAAAATTCCGTTGCAATATCCTTGAACGATTCTCTCAACACAGGCCAAACCAACCCTATATCGTTAAGATCGTATCTAAACTTCCTCATTGCCGCTCGTGCTGCCCAACGCTTAAGCGTTGGTCCGGGATTTGAAACCACTTTAGAGATTATTTTCTCCACCAGGATCTAAAATAATCGTCTCCACGCTATTATTCCTCAAGCCTCCGGAATGGACTCAAGAAAGCAAAGTTGAATTTGAATTATGCAATACTAAAGTTTAATAGTAATTGGAAACAAAATTAGTTGAGGATTAAGACCGATGAACAATATTTATTATTGATTGCTTAAGACCACTGGCGTAGTAATTATTTTATAAGAACATTTCAAAAAATCAGTGATACAGTTTTATTTTACCGTATAATGCATAATCACATTGGTTTTGAAATAGTTGATAACGTGTAAAACCTTCATTTATTAATTCATTCATTTATCATGGCATTTTATTAAAGATATTTCTAAATGTTTGTTGATTTGATTTCAGTTTACTTCTTTTTTAAATTATTTATAAATGATGTATTATTTTGTCATTCTTTCAGTTCTGATCCTAGTTATTTTATAACTATGAGGTAGATTAAACATTATAACAACTCTTCAATTATGATTATTTTAACTAGCGAAAATATTATAAATTTTATCCTTCTTCTTTCAGGGACTAATGCTACTAGACGAACCAGTTAATTTAAATTAAATTAAGAATAAACAATCAATTAAAATCTTTAATAGTGGATGGCGTGTAATTCAGGTTACGTCGGATCGGATAAAGCATTCTTAAGTCCGAATGGGAGAAAATCCGATTTTAAAGTCAACGAGAATCCTTCATTGATACATTTCTTTCTATTGGGAATTATTGAGTTAAGAACATGAGAAGAACTTGCAAAGTCGTGTTCACCACCAATAGAAACTTCGTTCACCATTACTAAAACATATCATGGCGCACATTACACAAATACACTGTATTACTGGTTGCAGTTATTTGATTTTTTGTTGTAGAGAATTTAATCTGTTAAAATTATCATACTATGCAATGCTTGCTCTTTGAGAGACGCGTAAATGAAGAATTCTTTTTCCATCATTTTTTAGGGATTTATTATTTATACTTATTTTATTTATTTATACGAAAAGTTAAAAGACATCAAGGATAAATAAAAATAATGAGGTGTTGATAGTTGACCGTAGATTAAAGCTTGGAGAAGTTTGTCGGGGGGGTTCGGTCAGCAAAGAACAACATAAATAAACAAAACCATATTTATTTATTTTATGTCGACGTTTCGACCTGAATTTCAGGTCTTCATCAGGGGTTGTGGCGAAGAAGGCAGGTTGGTAACTGCAGTTACAACCCCTGATGAAGACCTGAATATTTACATTTATAATGAATTATTATTATTATTATCATTTTCTGATTCCGCTGAAATACAATATAATACATGTATTAATGAATAGCATTACGTAAATGAAACATAAATCGAATTAAATACGACCATTTTCTAACGTTGGTGCTTATAGGTTTCCAGTTCAATAATTATCTGAGGTTTTAATGGGTCCATTCTGTGATAATTCTACTTAAATATTTAACCTTTCTTGCCTATTTGCTCTTTCTTGCCTACTTTAGTAAAGTAAAGGAAACAGCGTTATAGAATTAAGCCTATAGTTTTAAATAGTAAGGATTTATGTAATATTTTTCATTCCACATGTATTTATTTAAGACCCCTCCCCACCAAAAAAATGAAGAATTTAGGAAAGCCACCGATCTTATATAAATGTGTATAAAATGAATTCAACATTCTGGACCCTTCTAATTGTCTCAGAGAATAACTAAATTAACACTCACATTCGTCTTCTTAAGTTGTAAAGTAAAACCAAATCAAGTCCAATGCTTTGTTAATTTATAGCACAATCGTACAGACTAGTTTAATCAAGAAATTTAAGTTTAAATGTTTATTTTGCCTGATTTCACTTTTCCTTCGACGTCTTTTGGCAAGCCTTCAAAAAGTTTCGATGAAATGCCGTACCAAGAAAAACCTAAATAAAAAAAGGACATTCTTCAGCAAGGGATCTCAGTAATTAAAAATTAAAACTGTGATGGTGGAGGGATACTACTTTGATGGTGAAGAGAACTTTGACGTCACCAAGAAAGGTCGACTTCAATTATAAAAGCATTGCCAAGTAAATATTACACTCAGGGAAATATTTAAGATATACTATATTTCGTGAGAAATATTTGACTATGGTTATTTCTTAATTAATTAGTTATCAAACCTCCCATGGATTAAATATATTATACTCCAATAATAAGCGTTATAAAAAATAATTTTGCGTATTTAAATGATAAATCATTTTTTTTTTTTTAAACAGAATATGGTAATATTTTTTTAATTCTGTTTCCGGAGTAAGATGTCTTGTTAATTCATAGATTAATTAACATGAAAAAAATCTGAATTAATGTTTTTTTTTAATTAAGCAAAAATAATTTTGATCTAAAAAAATAAAATAATTAATTCACCAACATTGATTACACAAGTTTCGCTGGACAGTACCCCGTGTATCGGTTCGAATACGGTCTGGGAGGGTTATAATTTTCTTACAATTAAAATCAGTTTAATCTCGGACCTTCTCACTCGGGTTAGAACATGGATATATTATTACTATAAGTGATACACTATTCTTTTCCATTATTTAGGTGAAATAATTAATTTTATTTTTACGTAATTATCGAACAAAAGAAAAATTACAAATGCTCCAATAACGTCGGCTGATTCAAAGTCAGAAAGATAAATCAATTTATACTCGATACAAACGAGTTATTTTCCAGAATAATAAATAAGTTGAGTCCTTTTTTTGAATACAATAAAACAAAAACAAACTAATTTTCTAAAGAAAAAAGGGGTAAGAATTAGATTGAATCGCTCTTTCCACAAACTTATTTTCTCAGCAAAGCCTTTGCAAACTACTTAGACTGACTTCACTCAATTAACAAAGTTTTAAGGCATCTCGAGAGAGGAAAGGGAGGCGATTTTTTTTAGGAAGTTAAACATGTAGTCACGACCAGTCTAGTATTGAATACTTTTACCGAAATGAATCTATATTTTTAATTAAATTAGAATATCTTCATAAAAGTTCCTTCTAATTAATCTCAACTACATGAAAGTTATAAAAGTCTCCATTTTCACTCAGCCTCATCAAAATCACTTTTTGAAAAGCAGGTACACCGGAAAGTTGGTTGGAGGATTTTTTTCTTTTATTCTCAATAATGAATATTTGTAATCCTATTAAATTACAGTTGTCAACGGTTAGTCTCATCCTATCTCATCATCTTCCTTGTCAATTACCTTACCTATACAAACTGAACACGCATTGTCGAGGCCTTCAGGCGTACATAATAATATATATTAAAGTTATTTTTTTGAAATTAGCAGTTATAATTTAACCGCTTCGACAGACTCATAGCTCCTGATAAAAACAAAAAAAAAAACACTTCTTTAAAAAAGATTTTGTAAAACTTCAAACTGTTAAATTTCCAAAAAAAAAAATGTAAAAAAATTAAAGAAATAAAATAGAATATTTTTTTTTTTTGTTTATCAGTTTTCCTAACACTTTCTTTAGTCCGACCTTTCCAGCATATAGAACACCTCCTTCCAGCAATTAGTTCGGATTACCGAGATTACACAGTACTTTCTGTTGTTGGATGTTGTTGAGGATTTGATACATTCGGCAGAAGTTGGTATCTGTAGATGTTTGTCCTGGAAGTCATGAAGAACTTCTAACCACTGACCTGACACTGGTTTCACTGTCTAATCTGTTTATAACTGAGGGTTAGAATCGATAGCGGGTA
>NW_027106137.1:1225015-1245778 GCF_000696795.3 Halyomorpha halys | reverse complement strand
ACACTGGTTTCACTGTCTAATCTGTTTATAACTGAGGGTTAGAATCGATAGCGGGTAAGTGAGGTTTTTAGCCATTTAAGCAAGATGAGTTTGCCTAGGAGTAAAGGGATGGGGGAGATACGCAATTTTTCTTTCCCAAATTCTGTACTACGTATGCTGCGTACCGTTCTGGATAGTCAGAAGTGATTTTGGAACAGACCTACCGGAAACAAACCAAGAGGTAGTTCGGAAGTTGGTAACAATCAACGAGTTCGGGATTTGATGGGTACATGGGACACATTTACTATTATCTACTATAGGTTATTCTTTATCTTTGACTCTTTTTTTTATTATAAATCTTTGACTTTTGTGATTGTTTCTCATTGATTTTTGTTATATCCTGTAGACAAATATATTGACAACCCTTTTCTTACTAGCTATTTCAGAACACAATATTTTCCAAAAAGTCATTTTTGAGATTTAATAATAAGAAGAAAAAAAACTGCCTCTTTTGAAGTTTAAATTTGTTGTGAAACAGTTAGTGCAACTATTTTCTTAATTTTATTTTAAAATGCAGTAGTTTTAGTCCTAGAATGGTATTTACTAATGATAAATGCAGTAACTTGTGGCTTTTCATAAGAGAGGAAACATGGATTAGACTACTCTCAGCCTTTGTTTACATGAATTTAAATACTTTCATAATTACGTTTTTGGTTTGAGAGTGGAAGGTTTTTCCTCTACCCACTTTACTTGACATGGTAAACATATAGTCTTGCGATATTAATGAAAACTAGTTTTGAAAATCTGATACGAGGAATTTTTATTTGTAACGTTACAGAAGTAGATAGAGGAGAGAAAAGGAAAGAAAAATTTCTACACATGTATACTTTTCGATGTATGATCAAATCCAGTTTACTATTTTTTATAAATCTTTTCCTTCTTTTATTTTGGCAATTTATTATTTATTATAATTTATTATTATGTATTTAAGGAGAAGACTTTGAACAACTTTAATCCAAACAGTTTTCAGCTCAAAACATGCAGAAAGCCCAATTTAAATTGGACTTTAAACCATAGGTAAAGGATAAAAAAATATATATATATTGAATTGGTTGTTCTGTTTGTGAGATAATCGTGGTGCTAACAGACTAACAAATGACCAAAAACTTTCGTTTTGTTTTTTTAGATTCAGGAGGGTCCAAATCATATAGATCCTATGAAAACTCCCCATCGAAATTTAATTACAATACTTTCTTTAACAAGAAGCGGTAAGAAAAGTAAATAATTATTAAGTTTCCAAAATTTTAATTACCGTTGAACACCAATCATCTACTAAAAGCTTTATAAAACTTGACGAATATTCCACATTCATTAAGGTAAAACTTTAAAATGGGGATTGTGGGTTATCCTTTTTTTTCAAACTGAATCCTGAAATTCATAGCCAAAAATTCCATATGTATTCCATATAAAATACGTTGAATTTTCATAATTAATTTTAATATTAAGGTTAATATAGGTTAGCAATGCTATATCATATCCTAAACAGAAAATCCAAATTAAAATCAGAAACAGCTATTCTTATTTTTAAAACAATTCTCTGGCCACTGCTGATGTACGACTGGGGAGCGGCATCTTCTACGAAAAGGAAAAAATTACATCCTTTTCAAAATAAAGTCCTAAGGATTTCAGTGGATGCTCTTTGGTTCATAAGAAGTAGCCAATTGCATCGGGAATTACAAATGGAGCAAATAGAGGATTACATAAAAAAAACGGTTCATAAAGTTCCACCCCCATTAACCGACAGTGATCTACAACTTAAGAAACACAACCTCAACCCAGGAGCCTGGAAGACCAGGCTGCTGCAGGATATTCTGTTATAAATTCTATATTTATTAATTCTATACTATTTTATTTATGACAATTTTTTTTCTCTCTCTTCGTCTTTTTTACAAATTAACTTTTTTTTACCCATTAGAGGGATATTTTTTGTTTTGTTAGGTCTACGTATTTCGTTATTTTTGTTATTAATTTTACTTTTCTATCTTATTATTTTTATCTATTTATTTTATCTTCTTTGTTTAATTATAACGTTGTATATAGTTAGGGGTGTCTTTTGTACGAGACTACGCCGCTTATAATCAATTGTTAAAAAAAAAAAAAAAGTAACGGTTATATCAACCAAGTAAGGCCCACCTGGCCGATCTGGTATTAAATAAATAAATAAGAAAATAATATTCAGGTATTTTTAAAATAATAAGGTAATTTTTCTATCTCGTCACATCAAAATTTTAACTAAAATGTGAGCAAAATTATTAAATAGAAATTAAGTAAAGATTACAATTGGTGAGACATGCTAATGCTCTTTATCAGACAGGTCATTTCAAGCATATAGAAGGAATTAATACTAGTATATTTTTTTTTTTTTCTGGAAAGGCTCTCAGACCTAAACTTCAACAAAGAATCGGGGAAGGAAACGATTATTTACGCTTTGTTTCCTTGTCCTTGCCTTAGGCGTACATAATTTTCTTTCTGCATTTTAACTTTGTCTTTCAATTTAATTTTTACGGAAATTCGTATGCCTTAGCTCTTCTGACCCCCTACATCTGTACTTTATTGACATATAACTTCGCCATGACCTGCCACATATTCTTGTTAAGGAAACTAAACTTCTTCGAAGCAAGTAAACAATAAAGATTGATACAATTTGGTTTGAGTAATGGGTTCCCAGGATCCAGGCTATCTAAATACAAAACTTAGTTTTATTGTGTAAACACATCTTATCATAAGGTGGAAGATATTGTTTACAGTATCTATTTACTTTTCTCTTCGAGTAGAGCACGTCTTCAATCAAGATAGTTACTGTTAGATATTTGTACTTCAGATATAATATGTTAGATAGTCGTTGTGCCTTCTAACTTGATTCAGGAAGAAAATAAATACAAAAAAAATATAGTTTAATCTTTGGTAGAAGTATTGTAACAATACACTTCCAAAACGGTTTGATTTAGTATTATTTTACTATTGCATATCTTTTATGTACCTAGAATAATTTATTTATATATTTTTTCTCTGCTCTATAGAAGATCGCATTCTAGTGAATACTTTTAAACAAAAAACCTCAACCCTATGAAATATTTTTTTAAATAAAATTAGATTAAAATATTTTTATTGAATTAATTTATTATTACTATTATTATTATTTATTTTAATGGAATTTGGGTCAATACTTTAGTATCCGCACTCGTGGGTAAACATATTTTCCTAGACTCAACTCCTGATGCGTATGTTCAAATAGCAAATAGCTTATTTGATTTTTTAAAAAGTTGAAGGGAAGTTATTGAATACTTTTTGTAAAGAGGTTTTATTGTCAATTTATCAAAATTCCATCTACTACGTGCGCCAAAGTATTATCCCTAACGCTATAACAATATATAGAATATAGGTCTACATGAGTATATTTTACTCTTATATCCCTACGTTCATTCCCAAAATTTTCCATATTTTCCAAGGGAATAGAAAAAAACGTTAAAATACAGTGAAACCCGAGATAGCAACGTAATTTATATCCCTACATTAATAGACTACTGCTTTTTTTTTTGTTTCTACAAAAATAAATTATTAAAATAATATTTGTCATGAAACGATCATTATTAATTTAGCATCTTAATTATAATTATTTTGTTTGTAACATCTATTAAAAAAACTATATATTTTAAATTAACAAATTTCAAACTATTAATATAATTAGTTCAATAATTCTTCCCTCAGACGTAAATTAATTTTAAATTAATGTTTATAATTCTATTAATTCTTGAACTTTATCAATGTAGCTGTTTTAATCATTATAACTGATATCAACTCTCTTATTATTAATCTCATATTAAATTTGTTATTCTATCTAGCAAATATATTTATTCTATAAAGAAATTATCTTATTAATGCTCTTATTTTATAATATTAATTAAATAAGTGATAAGTATTCTAAGTGGCATTCACCCTAGCAGTATAAATACAAAATGAAGAAATGAGGGGGTTCATTAACCTAAAAGTGATGATGTCGATATTGACCCGCGGTCAGGACAAGACGACCCTCATAATTAGCCATGACCTCTCCTAACTATCCCATGATTGATGACTAATCCATGGAGCTGTTTTGTATAAATGAATTTGAACCATAGCTATGCAGTTTTTTTTTTTGTTAAAAATAAATTTAGAATCAAAATTAGGGGGGAGAAAAAACTCTAATATAAATTTAATTCAAATATTAGGTCACATACATACAAATTAAAATTTAATAATAATAATAAAGGCTTACCGAACCCGAAAGTCGGTCTACGCCTCGGAAGTTTACCCGTCGGTTCAGTGTTAATTAACATTTTAGGTATCCGCTTTTTATTAAGCCCTACAACCTTACACGCCCATCTTATACGCCACAATGCTATATCTAAATTATCCTGTTAATTCATCCTTTTTCGGCCCGATTATTTTGAGTAATAGTTGAGAAACCTCAAGGCTCTGTTCTTCTCTTATTGTAAGAGGTTATGTATTGCAACGATAAAGAATAGTAGGAAGGATAATAGTTTTGGAAATTATAACTTTTAAGTTTTTGGTAGAAGGCGCGAGATAAGCAATTTCGGAATTGGAAAATAAGAAGCATTTCCCGCTTTCAGTCTCGCTTTTGTTTTTAAAAAAAACAACGAAATTTCTCTTGTTTCTAGTAGACCATGTATTTTGTTTTATCAGTATTTATTTCAAGGCCTAGTTTCTTACTCGAGTTTTTTTAAAGTAGTTTCATTTACTCCTATAGTTTCGTTGTCCTCACCCAATAAATAAAACGAAATAATCAGCATTAAAATGTAATACAAAATTTAATAATAAGATAAAATTTAAAATGAATAGCCAACTATATATCGCAACTTAATTTAATAGTAGCTTATCTGACAAAAAATGTTTTAAATTGCACATGTTCCAAAGATAGTTCTGTCTCTATTGGGTTCTAGGAGACTAGAGGTATTCATGAGCTTTAGTTTAACATGTTAAATGGAAAAGGTTATGTTAAATGGAGAATTATTTTCTTCTTTTACCATGTTAAAACGATATAAAATGTAACATGGCTGAGAGTCTGTGACTAAGTCTGTTAAATGGATAACTGCTGAGCTTGTCACCGTTTTAATTTTGGTAGTATTAGGTTACTTACTCGTAGTTTGTGTTTGTTTTTCTTTTGTCTTGTGTTTTGGACTTTTTAAAAAAGACAACCAGTAGCCAAACCTTTACACTTATTTTAAGCATGTTATAATAAATTACTTTAATCAAAACTTAGAAGTAAACAATAACATGAAGTTTTAGAAGGAAAGGTTACTAACAAGTTGCTCAGAAAATCCGTTAGGAGCTCTTATGCATTTCCTATTTAACATGACTTTAAACAGGACTGCTTACAATGCTATATTTATGACATTTGATATAGCAAAAATTTTAAATTTAACACAGTATTATGAATTCCCCTACTGCCTCAAAGCTAGTAGGGCTTTCACAAAGTTACCCCAGTTTACGGTACAATATACTGAATACGTCAAATACAAAATAAATATTTTTTTATTTGATTCCCATAATAATGGCATGTGTTTTTTGTTAGGGGTATGGTATATTTTGTAAGCACTTTCTAATTAAATATAACAGGTAACCTTAAAATACCAAAGGTAGTAAAAGGTAAGACACAACACGAATTACTTTTCTTTTTCTTACACCGTAATGCACTTACTAATTCACATTTTATTTCTGTTTTAGAGGGTTCGGGAAAAAAAAAAAAAAAAGCACTTTCTAAAAATTACACATTACTAAAGAATAATGTCATTACCATTTGCTACAATATGCAATGTGCAAAATAATAAGAAAAAATGTGTTAAAAAATTAGAAATTAAAATTGAAAGCAATAACAATCTATGTAAAATGTTGACTTATTTTTTATTTCACTTTTTCCCTGGTATTTGGACATAAATTACAAATTATTTCATTGTAAATTCAATTTTCTATATATTTTATTCTCAACACTGTGTTCATTGGCTTTGTTACTGAAGTGATAGTTTTGCAATTAAAAAACAAATAAAATACGATGAAACTGATACCTACTTACACTTCGAATTCTTGTAGGCCAGTCAGAAATTTGACCAATGAAATATATTTTAAAATTGTAAAGCATTCCAGCCGTCTTGCCGTTTTAGTTGTTGTAATTGTTAAAATTTGCGCATCGAAAGGAATTTCAGGACTTGGCAGAGGAATGTGAGGAATTTGTCTTGGACCAGATTCCGCTTCAACAGTCTCCATTCAAATAAATATATAAAAGAAAATTTTATAATTCCACATTATTCAAATATTAAAAAAATTACTCAGACTTATTAATTAATTGAAAAGATCCCAAAATTGGATGACTATCAAATTAATTTTTTATAACCGGGAAGATTCGAAAGAAAAATTCCACTATCAAATAGAGAAAAACAAAATCAAAAACGAATGAGAAAGATGGGATAAGGTGATTCAATTTCGCCCTGAAACGAAGTTGGCAAGCTTTTTAATTGAATTTTCAAACCAGTCGGCGAAATTGTTTTTCTTTTCCTCTGAAAATGGCTTGTTTCTGATTTCCCGAGTTTTACCCGTCTGAAAACTTAAATTATTTTTTCATCGTAGATAATTAATATGAAGAGAATCAATAAAATCACCTCTTCGTGTACATTGTTTTTCTTATGGGTACTTTAATTTTAAATTTGCTAAAATATATATGTTTATATATGATTAATAGAAGAAAAGTTTGAAAACATTATTTAAATTTCCCTAATGTTAATAAAATGGACCATTTATTAATCATTAAAAATTATTTCTTGAAAGACCTAGGAAATTTAGAAAAAAATATTAGTTAAGATATATGCATAATGTATGCTTTTTTTTTTTTTAGTTACCAACGATGCAAATAATTCAGGCTTTGAGCCGAGATTGAAAACGGTTACGGGTACATATTACCCAAGGTGAATGGCAAGAGTAATTTGATGGTTAGAAAAGAGGGACTGAGGGTTGGTTTAGCGAATCCCTTGCCCTGTCTCTTCATCCTACCTATATTACCGGACACCAAATTAGGCGGGTCTGACAAACTGCGGTGTTGCCAACCAATACAACCCTCCCTCCACATCTCATCTCCTGACGGAAGATTTGGAATCCTTTACTACACGTTGCGTAGTTCGTTTTAATAATATAAATATTGTCGAAACTAAATTTCTTAATGCCTACACTATCCTTAAATACATAAAGTAATGTCAATTGATTATTATTATGAATTCAATAAGCATTCCCAATAACAATTTTTTAATTAAAATCTTTCAATTCAAAAATTAATAAATAGCATTTATCCTAAATAACAACAGTTAATTTTTTAGTATAAATTAATAACTGGAACCAATTCTTTTTACTACACACGCAATTCTTCAATAAAACGTAATATCAGTTAAGCCACTATTTGCAATACTTTCAGAAGAAAACAAGATAAAACTAAAAATCATTAGTATCAAAATATTTGAAACATTTAATGAAAATAACCAAAAGAAATTTTCAATTACAAATCTATACCTTTGAAACCTGTACGTTTACTTAAAATATAAGTAATTGGGCGTAACGAGGTACATGGCGTGTATGTTTTTCTTGAATTTAGCTGGTAGTTCTGTGTATTTTTAAACCGTTGATACCAAATGTGGTGATATTAGCCAATTATAAGGTTCGGAAGGCCATTTATCAGAAAATTCTGTAGTGTTTTATTATAATTTTGTCAAAACATTAAATATACTAAGTACATTGGATTTGGTTTTGGCTCATTATTTTCAATAAAAAAAAACAACAGAAAAAATCTCCCTCCCCCCCAAAAAAAATCATCCCCTCAAATTTTGACGTGAAGATATCGAATCTGTAAACTCACTAGATATTTTATTATTTGTTTTTTACTAACTTAAAAAACAATTACTTAAAATAATAAACAATTGCGTGATATTTGCTCCGAATTAGAGTAGATGTGGGGTCAAATATTCTAGATATTATAGGAACTTGTACCTTGTCTACTTTATGTACTAATTTTTTTTCTCATAAGTATCGGAAAACCTGGTAGGAGCGTATAGTTGGCAAATCATGTAAATAATTGTACGCCTCCAAAGAGTATGACAGACCATTCGAGGATCGCTGGACTAACGATTAGCGTCTTAATACCAAAATGATTGAAAAAAATAATTTGAAAAAATTAAATTTTCTATAGGCAGACACACACCAATTAGCAGAAACCAACGTTCCATCTTTGCAGAAATGCTGCAACTTTAGCAATTGCTGCAAGAAGTTATACAACGACTGTAAGAATCCATTATGTGGGCAGCAACATTTGAAAGTTTGAGGTTTCCTCTTATTACTACAAACAATAAAATAGATTTACTTGAAAATGGTATAGTTTCATTAGTAAAATTCTTAGAGAATAGAGTGTCTATAAAGTGCCAATATATTTGGTGTACAACTTATTTTTTAGTTGTAATATCTATGATATTTTCCGTCTTCATATAGCAATAGCAATTATTCCCATTATCTTTGAATTATTTATCATTTTTATTTGTGTATTTTTGATATCTACCAATAGACCAATTAATAATAATTGTTTATTGGATTTAAATTTATTTTAAGTAAAAAAAATAAATCAACTTGGAATCACAATTTTATTTTTTTAGATGAGTTAAATTTTCTTTCATTTGAACTAATTTTGGTTTTACTATTTCAAGAAAGATATTATATAATTTCTCGTTCAAATCCCAAATAATTAATGTGTACACCACAAAGGCAAACAATTTTAGCTTTAAATAATTTTTGAACAGTTGGATATGGTTGCCATTACCAACCATTAACAGAATAAGATGTTATTTCTTACTAAAAAATTAATAGAACTTTATCCATAGATTTGAAAAGCATAAAATACTAAGTTGGACTTTTTGATTAGAAATATAATATTAGAATAATTAAATTAAACTTTTTGAAGGTTTATAAAATTATTACTGAGGTAATGAATGAAAACGCTTATACCAATAATATTGATAAAGGTAACATTATCATTATGATAATGTTACCTTTATCAATATTATTGGTATTAATAAGATTTATACCAATAATATTGATATAGGATAAAATGATTTACCTAGAGAAAACTGTGGATAACAGAGAGCTGTTTTCTGTGGAGTGTTCGCCTGTAAAAAAAAAAAAATTAATCTCACATTCAGGAAAAAAAGATAAAAACTATAAAATAAACAGTTGTTTGTCAAAGTTCCATTCCAGTTTAATACGATGTTTTTTTTGTTTTGTTTCTCTATATAACAAACCATTCTCATTCAATTTCATTTTTTTTTTAGTTTTTTTGTTTGTTTGCTTTTGTTTAGTGGCGCCAAACTTCATTGGGTATCTAAGCCATTTATATTTCATTTATTTTTTCTTATATTCATTGAATTTTATTTATTTTTTAATTTGATTATTTATTATTGTGTTTATTTATTTTATTATTATTATTATTATTAATATTATTTTATTGATTTATTTTTTCTTCTGTTCATTGTTATATTTTTGTCAGTAAATCTTGTGATTTTAGAAACTGAAACACTAATTCTATTGTTTTATCATCGTCTCTGAGGATTTTTGAAATATATGGGTTTAGTCCTAAGCTATTTAGGTGTGGTGTGAAATATGGGAATTATTGGAAAAGATGGCTTATTGTCAGATTGTTGTTGCAATACTGGCAGTTCGGAGGCGTTTCTTTTGAACTAAGATAGGATTGGGTGAACCTCGTATGGCCTATTCTCAGCCTGGTCAGTACAACCTCCTTTCTACGGCATCCTTTTTAATTGACTCATTGGGCTTTCATTCCATAAAGATTGCCATTTTTTGTTTTGTTTATTCTTCCATACAATTTCGAAACAAATGCCTCGGTTCCTGAAGTAACGATTGATATCCACTCGATCAACGTTTCACCTATTGAGATCTATTCAGGACCTAATAGTAACTAACAATTACAGTTAATGATATTATTGGATAGAAGCCTTACTCAAGGGAGCACATCAAATGTCAATAAGTCAAACTATATTGATGAGTAAGATAGCTAAACTCAAACAGCTGGTTATATAGGGTTTTTTTTTAAGCCCGATAGTACTTGAAATTGTAAAAAATAACACAAAAAATTAAATTGTAATCAAAATTTTTTTTTTATTCGAAAGATCAATACGTGACATTAACATTTGAAAATGATTTCGGGCATATGGGCACCGCGGCTGTTCTTGACGAAGCGCATTCTGTAAAATTGTGTTCAGCGATGAGGCGCATTTTTGGCTAAACGGGTTTGTTAATAAGCAAAATTGCCGCATATGGTCGTGCGATTTGACACCTCTCGATTATTTCCTGTGGGGCTACGTGAAGTCACTGGTTTATGCTGATAAACCAGCAACAATTGACGCCTTGGAGGCCAGCATTGTTCGTGTTATTCGTGACATACGGCCAGCAGTGCTCGAAAAAGTGGCCCAAAATTGGACGTCCAGAATGCGCTTCGTCAAGAACAGCCGCGGTGCCCATATGCCCGAAAACATTTTCAAATGTTAATGTCACGTATTGATCTTTCGAATAAAAAAAAAATTTTGATTACAATTTAATTTTTTGTGTTATTTTTTACAATTTCAAGTTCTATCGGGCTTAAAAAAACACCCTATATATAGGCCATTACTTGATTAATACATACTGATTGACTTTAAACAGTATAAATCATTATTTGAATAATGTGAAATATGCTTAGCGTAATTGAAGATTTGATGCCGATGTCATTATTTGCATATCTACCTAAATCAGCTTTAATGTAACCTTTCTACCTACATTTCGGTTTATTCCTCAGATGTTTATCAATCGGCTCAACCCCCATATACTTTAAGGGATTGGTTCATTCATCTTATTCGCTGATATAGTATCACTACAATTCTAATCACCGGGTGTAGTTCATACAATTTCATGTGATACATCAAATATGCTTCGCTGGTCCAAATCATTCATACAATACTTTATTACTAAAATCCTTAAGGTGTTGTTCTTCCCTCAACGCAAACGGCTACGTTTTTATCCGTTAAGAATAGTAGGAAGGATACAATAATTTTGTAAATTTTTAATTCTCAACTTTCTGGACAAATAAAGGCAAATAATTTAAATAAAAACTATAAATTAAATTTAAAACTATTGTATTTTTTTTAAAATTTTTATATCTAATGTTTAGTAATGTTTATGTAACATCGTTCTGTAAGATTGTAATGTTAAAATAGCGATAAAGTATTTGTTGTAGTTAAAGAGATTATTTCAGGTCATAAAATGTAAAGTTTGTACAGTATATTATCTATAGTAGAAAATTTAGATTATCCTTTAACTAACTCAGAAATTTATAAATATATAAACTGGTATTGTCAATTATTATCTATTAATTTACAGTATTTATTTAAGGAATGTTAAGTACTGCAAGTTTGGTTTAGTTTGCATAACTAATTATAAATAATCATTGTTTATATTAAGCTATTTATACAAATGGTGTACCATAAAACTGGAGCGTAATTTAAACAAGGGCGTCTTTATCTGCTAGACCTAATTTCAGGGAAATTAGAGCACGTACGCCCCTTTGTAGTTTGAAACGAAAACAGTTTTACTGAGCTAAATTTACTAATATCTTGAGATATTATGTTCTTAGTGTCATGTAAATTGCTCAAGAGTGATAATAATAATTTTTTTTATGATCTGTAGAATGTTCTTAAATTGCTCTTGAAAGTTTTATTGTTGTAACGAATTTTGTATTTACTGCTTTTTAGAACAACATGTAGGTAATGCTACGACAAGCAAGTTATGAAATCCGAAGTTATATTTTAACATGGATATTCTGGGAGAATATTGTGGTTTCCTTATACTAGGAAAATAGGGATTCAATTTTCTCTTGAAGATTCCTAGAAACATTAACAGTAATTATTATATAGTATGTTTCGTGTGCGAATGTTTATTCTTATTATATGTATTATTATTAATGTTTGTATTCTGCATTCATCAATAAACCAACATACCGCTGATGATGTGTAAATATTGTATCTTTTTGGACATAGGTATAAGTTAAAAAAAAAAAAATCGTAAAATAGATTCCAGAGTTCTAGATTAAATAGATTTGTACATTTATATATCTTTCTTGCATTACAGAAAAATAAGAAATAGAAGAATTAAACCTTAATTAACATAACATCTTGTACACAATTATTCGAATTGTTCCGAATGCTAAGTATTTGATTCTAGTTTATTCTTGGTTGGTACGATAGTGGGTTTGGTTTGACTTCATTGGTCTGGTTAATGCTGGATAGGTGAGGAGTTCAAGCACAAAATAATTTATACTTTCCCAAATTGTAAGCAACACGACAAATAACTCTCACTCATCTGTTGTATTTGATATTAAATATTAAACTGTTAAAATATTTGATTGATATTATACTATAATATTAATATTATTTTTATCTAATATACATCATTACGCAAGATTCTGAGAATAGATTCGAGAAATCGATTAATGATTTCATCAAAAAACGATCTACGATTTTCTACTCCAATTTAGGCAATCTAACTTCACCATGAAGACAGGGGGCCCAGAATGATCCAAGAGCTCCTTTTATAAACTCGGTATTTGTATATTAATATTTTCTTTTTTTTTCTCCCTAACTATTTTTCAGTGCAAATCAACAATTATATTTTTTTTGTTAATTCTTTAAATAATTTGTTATTTTTTTTATAATAGTTAATGGTGATAGCGTTACAAATAGTCTTCTGCACGAGACTAAGGGGTCAGAGATCTAAAAAGGGATAGTGAGGTCAAAGATTTCCTATTGCGATAGTTCTTAGTCGTTAGTACACCGCTTGGAAGTAGCTTCTTTTGAAAAATAGGTTTTTGTATACATACTATCATCACAGGACTCCATTGTATCAATGTTTATTTTTCAGAAATGATTAAGAAGCTTGGAGGAACTACTACCATATGCTCATTTTTACTAACTATAATTGTTTACTCTTTTTTTTATTATAATTTCATTAGATTTTTATATTCCCGAAACGAACTAAATTGAAATTTGTTATTAGTATCCCAAACAAATGATTGAGCAAATTTCTTAAACTTACGAGTCCACTTTCTGGTCCCCAGTAGTCTCGACTCTTACAATTAAAATTCGTTTCAACGCGTATCGGCCTAGCAAAAAGCGAAAAAAGAAAATTAGGCAGCTTACTCTTCTTTATATTAATATAAGAAATAGAAAGTATTTCACTAATGTATGGTTTTCAAGTCGAATAACATGTTGTCTATACTTCTGCATAGTTTTTAGAGAGTTCTTGCATTTTAATTGATTTTTCTAGAATAAAATTCAAAAACATTAAAGTGCAAAATATGAAACCTTTTTTTAAGTAAAACTTCTAATGTCTAAACTGAATCAGAAAGAGGATATATTAGTATTGTATAAATACAGAAAAAACGAGATCTTTTTCACAAAAAGTTTTATTTATTTTAATAAATTCTACTCTAAAATCAGTCGCTTTGAAGCCGTCAAAATAAAAAATGACAGTTGAAATAAAAAAATATTGAATTATATTGGAACTTAAAATGCCTGTTAATTTTTTTTAGAAAATAACTCCATTTTTTCGTAGACAACACAATTGGCACTGTGAATATCTTTGGAAAGTAGGTATTGAATTATTTCCGATAAATACCAGCCGTTCATTTTATTTTAGAAAAACCTAGAATTTTGTTTATTTAGTTTTAGTACTGAATATCTTCTATGTCTATGTATCCTATATCAAAAGTTCCTGCTTCTTTACTATAGGTCTTCAAACTATCTTAAATAACTTCTTCAAGTTAGAGTAAATTTGAGCTCAAATGGTGATCTTTCGTTCAACGGTCCCTGATATGCATATTCATCCAATATAACGAATAATCAACATTTTGTGAATATATTTTTGCAAATATCATGAAAAGTGCGGTCAATAACGGTACGCCAATATAATAAAACTATTTAAAAATAAATAATAAGTTTTCTATTATCTTTATATATTCGATCTATCGAGAATCTATAGCATATGGTCAACTATTAGATAGATAAATATCTACTTTATTTATTGATAAATATTAAAATCTGTCATAAACTTGGGCAATGAGTAATAGTGCTAATTGAACACATTCATACCAAAAATTAAAAATAAAATAACATCTCTATATGAAATAAACAGAAAAATAAAATTAACATAATCTAACCAAGTAAAATAAATTATTTACAATCTCGACCTGAGGATCCCCGAGCCCACTCTGTCCCCCGTGTCCCTATCTCACATATGTGGGGGAGAGCAGGGCCCTTCAAGATCCCAGGGCAGCCCTCTCATCGCGTCGCTGGTAATGAGCCAATGAAAGTTGAGTAAGCGCACTAAAGGCGCAATCACTCCAACATGAGGTACTTCTCGCCATTGCCAGAACTCCAACTGTCGATTTTATTTTCCAAAAGGTCTCATGCCCTCTGTCGTTTCAACTATCGAGGTGGATTGTTAAGATGGACGGAACTGAATAAGGATTGAACCAAAGGCTGATTAGATTTAGGTTACGATTGTGACGGAACCAGAGATGCCAGGTTCCTTTTCTCCAGTCATTTTTACGAAGGACAGTCCTGGTTTAACAGTTCTTGAGGGTCTTCTGGGTGGTCATGTAGTCTCTTCCTGTCTCGGACCTGTCCGATTTCTGGAAGATAGGGTACATCTGACTCTCCCTATAATACTTGCCTAGGTTTGTTGCATTCAGTGGATTTATGTTGTTCTCCAACGTTGACGCACGTTGGTAGATGATGATTGTAATGTTTAGAATGGTTATACTCTTGACAATTGTGATATTGAACTATTATTCGTTTAGGGTAGGGTTTATCAACTACTACACTGGTGTAGTAAAGTCGGTTTACTTTAACCGACACGACGCTATTTTATTTTTTTCAATATCTTTGTTTTTCTTTTGTACTTTGTAACCCATGTTCGTCAGTTCTTCTTTAACGACTTCCGGTGGTGTTGAGGGGTATAGTTGTTGCTTGACCACTCTGAATGTCCTCTCTTGGCGTAGCTGGTAAAGTGGTAGTCGGCTTTTGTATCTGACAAGTATTTTATGATTTTCCTGTAAGTCTCTACAGTGTCAGGTATTAGTTCAGTTTCTGGTTGTTCGCCTTTGACATATGAATTCACCTGGGATCAGTACTCTATTTAGTTTTTGATAAAAGAGTTGAAAATGTTTAATATTTTTTATGAATATTAGCGTTGGGTAGAGTTCTCTAGGTGTCTATTAAGCTTCAATATTTTCAACAGGTGGTCAACTTTTAATCTTCCGATATTTAAAAAAATTATATTAAATTTAATCAGCTCCCATTTTGATAGTATAATACATAATCTACGTCTAAAAGTTCCCCAGATAAATAACTAAATTGATTTAAAATTTTGATTAGTTATTATTTAACTATTAAAATATAAAATGTTGTTTTTGAAAAATGATATGACAGGAATGCTTATATCGATTTACTATTCAAGTGAAGTTAGTTCAATACACTATAAAGTTGTTTATAATTATGATCTGTACCGTAAGTAGCAGGTTCGATACATACCTTTTCTTTCCTTGCCCTTACTATTAAAGGAAGTTCCGACATTGCTGAAACTAACTGAATTTATTAGGCGGGCTCATTAAATTTAGACATAAAGATAGGTATAGCTAAGCTGACTGGGCGACCTTACTCTTCCTTGAACTAGGTCATATTTGCCTTGAAGAAATGGGACTCTTTTTTGATTTTATTTTTTACAGTAACTTATAATCAGTATTCGTAGATCAATCAACTATAATAATAAACGGCGCCTTCTTGGCCGTTCTGCTCTACTCCGGCAATTTTTAACGCAGAGCCAGCACCAAATAAGGGAACTAATTTTGAATGAGAATTACGTAAGTATAAATTATTTTAATTAAAAAGATCTTTGTCTGACATTACAAAGCCACTGTTTTGAAAATGGAGGCCAACCGAATTTTTTGAAAAATATAATTATTATTAAACATTTGGGTTATTTTCTGTTTAAAAAAAAATTACATTTTTAACTAAATTATACAACATGTACAGTAAATGCCATTGAAAAGTAGATATTGTATAATTGCAGGCGCACTTCATCGTTCACATTCATTTTTTTTTTAATTTATTTATTTAATATAATTTACAACTTTACAAAATAATACAATAAGTAAATATGTTGTATGTTTCATATACACTTGTAAATCTTGGGAAGGAATCACCCATTGGTGGTACTTCGAACGTTAATTTAAATTAGAAGGTCCCGCAGCCATCTTCTTTTCTGACGCCTCGGAGGAATATCAGGGATTGTTAAGGATGAAAGATTAAGAATTAATGGGTTAAGATGGATGAGGAGTTTGGAATGAAAAGGCGCATATCAGTTTTGGGCCAAATCTGCAACGAATGGGATGTTAAGATCTTTGTGAATGAGTTTATTTGTAACGTAATAAGCAGCATCAAGGATTTTACGTAGGATTTTGGATTGTAAGGATCCAAGGATCCCGCATCCATGCGGGAGGAATTTGCACATTCATTTTAATCTATAAAAATATAAAATTTTATATCTACAATAAATTCAAAGCTACCAAACCTTACTAAACAATTGTAAGAACCTTTCCTAAAGAGAAAATATGTTGAAATTCGAGCCTTAACATCGCCCAAAGTTTAGCTAATTCGTTTTTTTTTTTTTTTAAATATTTTTTTCCGAATATCTAGAAATCATTCTGAATTTTTTAGGGTAATTAACAGCAACTATAAATCTACTAATAGTTACTATAATATAGTTTATGATGTTATGAAGTTTATTAACTAGCTTTAATTTGAGTACATTTAGACATCTTATAGGTCTTGTTGTTTTATTAATACGAGAAATTTATTTTGAAATCAATTTCAATTCGAATTTCATTTGACAAATATCATGGATTTAATAAACTTACAGATGTCTATATGCATTCAAATTGAAGCTTTATAAATGCACCATGAACTTGTTCATGTAAAAAAAAATCAAAAAATTTGATTTGTAAGTAAAATTGTATCTCTGAAACTACTGAACGTGAGAATTTCTATTAGAACTTAAATAAAAACTTTTTAAATAGACTATAAAGTACTTTTAAATGATCTTTTTCACAGGAGTAGTAAGCTTTACTGATATTTGCCGAAATAAATATTAAAAATGTGGATATTTCAGCTTTTGGAAAAAAACATTTGGTTTTGAAAAGCTCTATCTAAGAAACTATTTGGCCTACAGATGTCAGTATTCATTTGAAAGCCTGTGCCATGGACTATAAAATGGTTATTAAAAGATAATTAAAATATTATTATAATTAAGCTATTACGGTGATTATTATAGTAGAAATAGTTGGTTTTAAGATATTTGCCAAATTAAATTGATAAAATGTTTATTATGTAATAAAAAAAATTGATTTTGAAAAAATTATATCACAGGAACTTTAATTTGATTTTTTATTTCGCGCATTGCACTTTACAAAGTCTATGTATTCAAAAAATTAAAAATTACGATAATTGAAGGCGACAAACCGAAAACCCAGGAGGTTAGCTACACTCTGTGTTAAAGCCAAACGAAAGATTTATTTTTATTTTTTAGTGACCTCACTAGTTGACTTTTCAATCATATCTTCTTTTTTTTATCTTTTTTTAGTAATTAAAATAGCTGCTACTAGTTAGTTGGCTAAAATACTTTATGAGATGGGCTTCCATAATATTTGAGTATACAGTTAATAAAGATTTCGTTCCAAGAACATTGTAGAATGAGGAACTATTAAACATCGAGACAAACTGATTGGTTCTTCTAGGCAGTCTACTTCATGTATTACATAAGTTGATTCGTAATCCTTCACCCTTTAGGAGGAGACTCGATTCCCCAACGCCCCTCTGCATAAGTTTTGAAGTCGACTGCAAATTTTACGAGGCACCAGATTCGTGCGTTCCTGGTGCTTTCAACCACACATCACCACTGTTTAGCGTAGGAGTACAGTGTTTCGAGCGTTGTTGGTATTACTTACTAAATTGTTACTAGCCCTTCACCGTTTTAACGACGGCGGTCTTCTTGGAAGAAATTCGGAGATTTATTAATTTTATATTCGACATGCACATATCGATGAGCTCTTAGGCTTCCACCATCTGTGAGTGACTTTCTTTTATTATTGTATCAAATATCGAATGTTTTGTTTTCTGTTCATTGCATTATATTAGAGTTTTTTTCGGCCAAGACTCCCACGGGAGTCCTATTACTGCCTAACCATGAATGGGGGTCAAAATTTTTCATTTTATGGGACCGACACTCAATGAAAAAATTCAATACCCCAGGCCGGATTCGAACCGGCACCGCTAATAGACATCAAATTGATAAGACTGTGTCTTAACCACTGAGCTACAGGAGGCTGCTATAGGAGAGTTAATTTTTTTTTTTGTTTCTGTCTATTCTATAAGATTAAGGTTCCGATTTTTATAATTAATCATCATATTTTTTATCTTATTTATTTATTATTATTTCTTTAATTAGAGATCGAATCCTTTTTGTTTGTAAATACATTTCATTGTCTTTGTTTATACATAATATTAATTCATTTGTGAGTCAACTGGAATTTTTTTTCATAATTTTTTTTATTATTTTATATTCAGTATTACTTTGTGTTTATCTTTATTTTATGGTCCTCTGTATATCATTATAATTAAATCAGGGATTAGGATTTTCTTTTCACTCTTGGGGAGAGGTTGGTATATTTTCATTTACGAAAAGCCCCTCGCTCCAACACTATGCTTTTAATCAATTTGACAGTAGAACCAGGGTCGAAACCAGGGTTTCAGCTGGATGAGTAAACTTAATTTTACTGCTTCAGCTTTTAATTTTACACTGCTCTCCTCTAATAAAAGTCAACAATGCCGTAAGAGTATTTCAGGCAATATATTTGATACAATATATTTTGAAATAATTATCATATTTACATCATTAACTAATTTCTTTAACTGGATAAAAGGAAAAGAAATCAGAAAGGTGAAACAAATAGTTTTTAATTTAAAAATTAAAGTTTAGTTTGAAATTAGGTACCGTTTAAATTTTACAACAAGGAGAAAGTTACCCAATAGCCCACCCAACATAAAAATTATATTGAAAATTTGACCAAACCAACAAATATTAGTATTAGTGTAGTATAATATGAGGAAGTAAAGTTTTTTTTCATGCCAGCATTTCTCAATATTTCTCATTCTCCGTTTGCATTTTTTTTTTTTTTTTTAAGAGATTGTCTAAAATGTAATTATACATAATTACTCTAGTATTTACTGGTAAAATTTTAATGGGTTCAACTCAGATTGGCGTGTTTTATAATTTAGCATTGGAAATAAAAGAACCATCCCTTTCAACCTCGGTCACGGAACGTCTCCGAAAAAAGGCGTGACTTGATACGGCGAACTCTGGGAGTTCCCAACCTATTTCCTGAATGACGACCTTGGGCTATCAGATATTATGTCAGAGCTGCCTACGGAATTCCGCTTATGTGACGTTACTTCAACGTAATGGGTTTTTACTTTCTTCGGACTCAAATTCATATTTGATTTCTCTGAAGAACTCTCAGAATAACAAGACAAACAACTGTCCATGATATGGCCTCGTATGTGACATTTAATTCTGATCCGGGAGAAACCTGAAATCCTCAATTACTTTTGAAACTTCCTGATTGGAACAAAATATAGGACCAGTTCTAATGTTTTAAGAAGGAAAAAATATCATTAGTCAATAACTACGAAATTACTAAAAGAAATAATTACAGTAGATTGTTCCTGATGTTTGCATCGAAACTAAATCGATATTTTATTATTACCGTTTTCAAAGTTATTAATGACTTTTTCTTTTATTAGTATTTATTTTGATGGAAAAAAAACAAGATGCACTACAGGTATTTAGTAATGTGGAAAACACAAATCATTAGTTCTGAGTTAGTTGCGAATTATTAGATATTAACGACACCTAAAATTTTGATAAAAATGATACCATCAAGTTTTGTATAGGATGCCGTACACTTAAATCGTCGAGTTTCAAAGTATTAACATTTCAACACATGAACGTTAACACTCGGCAATGATGTCGACTGTGGGACCAATAGCTTGGCACCTTCCAGCTCTAGGTAGAGAGTCGATGCCCTGGAAAATCGGATCAGGACAGACCTTCAGGCAATCAAAGAATATGATTTGATTGAAACCTAGGAACTCCGCGACAGGAGCGAAACTGGAGTTTTTTTATCGATAGTATTGTTTTTAGCTCTTTGAGGCGTTTCCTCAGACTATCCGCCGAAAAACGGAGTTATGGTAACTCTGCAGCATGTGAAGCATTGTTTGGTCGAGATTTCGCTGTAGAGGTACACCATGGAGCTGGAGTCGGTCAAATGATGGCCTTATATTTTTGGAACTTCAGCCTTAAGGAGAACTGTTGTGACTTTAGCAGTTGTAGGCTTTCTGCTGGCACCGAGAGAGACGGAAGTGGAAAGGTTGAGATACCTTTCCAATGGATTAGGCTCGAATTTGGAGTAAATTTAGAGTTAGTGTCAAATGGGTCTAGTACCAATTTAATCAGATTCTTTCGTCTACTTTATCCATC
>NW_027106137.1:1220238-1224914 GCF_000696795.3 Halyomorpha halys | reverse complement strand
AGGATAGTTTACAGAAAGTGCAATGGTTACAGAAGAATATTAAAAAAATATTTGTGTTGATAATATCATTTACCAGCACACACAGTTAAAAAGAAACTCATTGTAGTAAGATTCTAAATAAATTCTTTGACAGTCTCCCTGCTTCCTTCAATCCAGTATTCCAGTATATCACCACATCCCCCTTCCTGCGAGGTGGCAGGGGAGGAAAGGTTCCAAAAACCCTATCAACATCATCTTATAACTCCATCTTCTGATACACCCTCCCCCTCTCCCACAATTTTCTTTCGACTTCTGACTGTGACTGTTCTTATTATTTCACCATTATCTATTGTCTTTATTAATTAATGTTTTTTTATTTTTATTTTCTATGCGATACAACACGAGGAGGCCCCTCACCTCCGGATTTAAAATAGTACCTTTTCAGAATGGATATCTCATGTATACAAATAAACATTACAGGTAACCTTAAAATACCAAAAGTAGTAAAAGGTAAGAACCAACACGAATTACTTTTTCTTTTCACAGTAATGCACTTATTAATTCACTTTTTATTTCTGGTTTAGAGGGATCGGAAAAAAAAGATTTTAAAGGATTTTTTAATTTTATTTATTGTTCTAAAAAATTGGCGTTTACGTGGTTTCATTATTTTGCCACCGATAAATTGAAATAATTTAAGACATCTGAACTTGCAAAATAGTTTAAATTATGATAGAGTTAGAATTAAGGATTTTTGGTGTTGAAAACTCTGGATGAGACCAATGTCATTTTAATATGAAAATTTAATATCCCATATATTCAATATTTGCCTCTAATAACGAATGGTAATTACCGACGAAATGTTCTTGGCATTCGATATAAATTAAAGAGAAGTATTTCAATTCCGCCACAAAGCTAGTACCAATCATTAAGGATGTAATTTCGATAATTATACACTGTTGAAGGCTATCTCTTCTTCCACTTGTTTCAATATTTAAATAATCTCCTAATAGACCGAAATTAGTTCATGAATCGATTTACAGCTAATTAGTAAAAAGTGACCTAAAGAGGCAATGTGTGATTGTTCTATGTCTGTTTAAAGATAATCAAATTAATATTTAATATATTGTTAATTGTGAACAACGATGTTTTCAATAACACATATAGACATCAGATTCTATTCATAAGTAAGTCTAATTTTTTATTTGTATGTTTTGTGACTTCCCTACCTATAGAAATAGATAATTATCATTTTAAAACATATTTATTTACAAGTCTGATTCTCAATTCTTTTCCAATGACCCTCTGAATGTCTCCAGAATATTTTAGTAAGTAGAACTTCTGTTAAAAGGAAAGGCAGTAAGCGTACTAGGATTAATAGGCCTAATGATAAAAAAGAAAAGATCGAGAAAAAGAAGCCAGTAGATGTTCTAATACTGGAAGATGGGTTGATTTTCTATTTAATTTTTTTTTATATTCAAAGTCATAACAAAATAACATACTTTTACAAACACATCAGCTATCATTGTTTATTTCCATAAAGATTGTGTACTACACTATAATATTAGTATAAGATTTGTCTTTATGTTTTGAAATACATAATAAAATCATAATACGCATACATACTTCACACCACACGGTTCTCAACTGTTTAAGTCTAAAATATAAATATTTTGCTTTTCAGTTTAAGTATGTATATACGTTTAATATCATATTTAAATCATTTTATAAACCCATTCAATATTAGCAAGTTTATTCCAGAATATATTTTTAAAGTTAGTTCAGTGAAATTGTTTTTGTTTTTTTTTCTAAAATGTAAACAATCCACTGTTGAGTTAGCTGACTACAACGAAAATAGATTGAGGGCAATAGGACAATCCTTGTCAAAGATTATACCGATTGCGGTTTAGTATTGAAACACAAAGCAAACATTTTTATAATCAATAACTAGAATGATAATAAAATAAACTTTACAAACAGTTTGATTTTAGGTATATCTCATTATTTTATACAAAATTTATATTACAAGAGATATTACATTAATCCCAAATAAAATACTGATAAGTTCTATAGAGTAGAATATATATAATTTTTTTTTCGTACCCTCCTGTAAAGAATAGAATATATATAATGTTCCCACTATATCTATTTATTGTTCTACAAAGGATTGATTTAGTGACAATAAAACTACATGTATATGTTTATCACAAAACAATGTTAAATTCAACATAGTTACATTCACTATAATTATTTACTACTGTTAATGATCTCAGACACACTTTGTGAATATTTAAAGACAGATTGCTAGTTACCTTGAATTCTATTTGAACTATTGCTAGCTAATGAAGAAAAACAAGCTTTTCTTGATGCAATGAGGTTTATTTTTAGTAAAAAATAGAAACAGTTGTTCTCTAACATAAAAACAAACAAAAATCCAGAAAAAACAAATTGTGTTTTTCAATCACGATTGATGAGATGTATTAATTAAAATTATGGAGTATTCAATGTCAAAAAAGAACAATGAAGCTACTGTAAAATTTTCAGAAATTGACTTCATTGTTTTGGCCAGCTCAGTAAATTCACTGATTTAAAATCGTTTTAAAAATGAATTTCACATGAGAACACTTTTCATAGAATTATAAGATTTAAATTAACTCTTTCCATAAAAAATTCCAGTGTTAAGTGACCTAGAGAAAGACTAGAACAGGTTAAAAATCAGACTTCACTGACACAAGATACTTCATACATACCCAAGACTCTTTCAATTCCTTTATGTATTATATCTTTAAGTGCATATATCTTTAAGTGCAGAGATGTCACGACTCGTCCATCCCAAGTTTTGCGACGCTGTGCTTTGTCAAGTTTTATTTCGAAATTATCAAAACTCTCTACACAAACAAAACATAATAGAGATGTTTCATGGTCTATTGAGTCTGAAACGTCATGCATACGATACGATAAGAGCTGTTTAATGTTTAAAGAGAAATTTTTATTAGAAACTTATTTTAAAGCCATGTGTATTATGATGTATTTTTTATTTTCAATTAATATTTTGTAAATGACTTAAGAAAATATTATTATTTTATATAGAATACTTCAGCTATAACAATTGATAGGAATTTAGAAATTGAATAAAATCGTTTATTAATATGCGTTAATATATCTGTAATTTATTCATCAAACATGAATACTTGGAATAAAAATCTTCCTTTTCCTAATTTCCACATAATGAAGGAGGCTATTGATGCATAAACACGAGGCTATAAAATATTGCTGATTTTCGAACTGAAAATATCATCTAGAAAATTAAAATTAAATAAAAGTTGTTTTTAATAATTTATTTTCTATTTAATGAAAATTCTCTTATTCATACACATGAATGAATTAATTAAATAACTAATATTAGCTTAAAAAAAAAACTGTAGTATTCGACAAAACTCAATATAGCTTTCCGATTTGGTGTTATTAATCAATATGCGATTATTTTCCGTTCCTAATTAAATTAGTTTCTTTTAAAAAAAATTATAGAGTAAGTATTTAAAGGGTTTATGAAACAATAATTAGTCACAACGATCTGATATCATCAATCAGGTAAATTTTTTAACACAAAAAAATAACAGAATGTGTAATGATTTCTCATGGATAATGAATATCATCCAGTATTGAATATTATATTATCATTTTACGTTTTACCTGATAATATGATAATGTAAAGTAATTATACCTTCTCTTGATAAGATAATAGTATTCTTTAGGGGGCACCGTGTCATTACTTCTGTAAAACAATGTGCTGGTTTATGTGGGTAAGTATTTTGAAGTAAAAGTTATTTATTATAAAAATATATTATACAATTAATGAAGAAACGGATTTGATAAAAAAAAAAAAAGTGTATTCAATTACTTACTTGAAAATATTTAAACAATATTTAAGATTCAGGTTTAACAAACTTTTATTACATATCCCTAATACTTCACTTATCATGAACCGAATATTTCCAGAGCATCATATTTAAACTTATTATTGCATTTTTTTTTTGTTTTGTGTATACTTGGATATCAGATACCAGATTTGGTAAAATAGAATAAGTTTTCGATATTTCTAATAATATGGGCACTTTTTAATCGGGAATTACTAAAATGTTATTATTGTGTATTTATTTAAAATATAACTTATAAAAATGTATATATTCAAAACGTAGAATGAGCAACTAAGTTAATATCCAAAACAGCCTCACTAATAAACAAATGAAAAATCTGACACTTCATCGTGTACTAATTATTATGTGAAAATCATTTAAAATTTAATATATAAATCCGTCACAATCATGAATTTACCAAGAAAATTCAGGAGAAGTAACGGATAAGTTCCTAAAAAGAGCTTAGGTAAATAAAGGTATTACGTAGAAGAGATGGGATGATAGAGAATATTTGTGTAACTGTAATAACAATAAATATTTATAATTTTAGTTTGTCTTTGATTTGATTTTTAATAATCTTTATACATTTTGTCTCAAATTTCATTTTATGTAAAATTATTCACCATCTATAATTCTACTGCTGAAGTTTATTAATTTTAAGACTAAAGCGAAAGTTAAGTTTGTGAAAAATAAAGATGTATTGAATGTGAAATGATTTCTGATGACGAATTCAACGCAGAATTGGTAAGGATATTTGTAAAATATTATGTAAATATTAATTAT
>NW_027106137.1:1215023-1220188 GCF_000696795.3 Halyomorpha halys | reverse complement strand
AATGTATTTTTTTTCGACATAATTAAATTAAATTGTTATATAAATTAAATTAAAACTTAAGTAGTTATATGAACAATAAAAAAATAAATACAATTTTAAAAAGGCTGGTTTATACTCAAATCTGTGTAAAAGGTGTAGATTGATAAGGTGTATTTCAAGAATGAATTTTTTCGTTGGTGAAGTTGTGGCAGGTTAGTTAAGGATATTTGTAAAATTATACACATTTAATCAAAACGGGAGCAAGCAAGCCATCAAATTGGCCCACTCAGCCTTGGAGTGCAATAGAGCCGCTTACCTTCAACATGCCGATAGCTGTTACTACACTTCTGATAGACACACACAACTACACTGCCAAGAAGACAGACCGACCAGGACTGACTAGCCGACCGGCGAAGAAGTGGAGGGGATGTCCTCTGTACACAATGGACGTGTGCTGCAGATGGGGTACAGCTGGTCCCTTCCATATTGTACCTCTCAGCTGCACCAGCTGGGCCCTGCATCTGTGTGTATGATCTGTCTCGGAGGGGAGTGTGAGGATGGTCACACATTAAACTAGATGTATAGGTATAGGCTAGGCAAACATGTAGGAGGCACTGAAGGTAAAAACGTAACCTTATCTTGAGCCATGGTAATTGTTCTATCTCATTGACAACAGTGGTTCTGATTATTTGGTAGGATACCTCAGTTTACTTTGGTTTTGCTTGAAGAGGAACCTCGTTGTGTTTTTTAGTCGTTACAGTCAATGTGTTGATAGGAAAGACTGGGAATATCTAATAATTTTTATTTCCAGTAAGTTTCAATTGCAAATTATTTTTTATTTTCACAAAATAAAAATAAACTTTTTATAGAAGCTTTATTATTTTAAAAATTTGTTAACTAATAATCTTTTTATTTCAATCTTTCAAACACTGAAATATAAATTTTCATATCTTTTTTGTTTGGAAATGAGTTTTAGTAAAAATATTAATTACTTTCTGAGAATTTTTATTTCGACAATATCATGACGGAATCGGTCATACATTTAACACAATAACGTACTCCTTAGCAGTTGCAGCGTCTTCATACCGAGGCTGTTAAATATCGTTTGAGAAATAGATCTTATTGTGACAGTAGCTTCATTTTAACTATTGTATTAGCCCCAGGGTAACAGTACTACCGCGACAGTAAATGTTATCATGACGCAAATATCATCAAGTTTACACTATAGTAAAAGCTATTACAGTTGCTGCAATGGTTGTAAACTATCTCTGATTGGTTGTAAAATATAATTCCCCTACTTATGAGCTATATATATTTGATTTTCTCACCATAAATCGCTTTTCATGTCCATTGCCTTACAAAAAAAAAGTAATTATTTGTTTAAAATTTTAAAAAAATTGTAATTGTTATTATAATATATTGTTTTGCTAATAGATTAATGCTGAATAAAATTGAATGTGAACTACATTTTATTAAAATAAAAAACTTATGATATTCAAAATTATCGAGGTGAATGATGGGAAAGTAAAAAAAATGGGAAGTAATGATTAAAAATTCGTTTTGTTGAATATCAGAGGAAACCAACAGAAATTAAGTCAACAATTTAAACTAACAATACGGAATATAAAATCTCAGGCAAAAATAAATAAAAAGATAGGTTTTCAATTTGAGCATTAAAGCTCAGGCCAACTTTTATCGTATTAAGACTGCGAATATAAAGATTGTTCAAAGAATGATTTTTATTAGCTTAAAATACCTTCTTTAAAGCAGTGATGTTTGATATTCTTATGTCACTTATTTTTGGAATTATCAACAAAAAAAATAGACCTTACATTTAATGAAAATGGCCAGTATTAAGTCTACGATTTATAAATAGTCAAATAAAAAAAAAAAATACTAATTTTTTTGTCTTTAAAAACATGAAGGAATTAAAAATACAAAATATTAAAATAAATAATAGCCAAGCCAACAACTTAATTTATTTTGGATTGGTTGTAATAGATGAAAGGCAGCCATTTTTTTCGGTTCTTAACAAAAAACAGGGATATATTCAATGGTAATAATTTATTACTTGGAATTAGCCACCTACCAACCATAATAAGAGTAAATTGTATTTGGTTGTCTTCAAAGGAAAACTATTTGGGAACGAATTCTTTTATAGGAATTTTTTTTAGCGTTAAATAAACTTCAGGGCAATCGTAAAATATCAAGAGGAGGAATACCTTAAAGGGTCGTGCACACCGGTTCTAAAAAATGCAAGTTTTACGGAAAATCTTCCCACCCCAATCTGCACACCAGAGCGAAGAGGGAACTGCAAATAATTAATTTAATAATTAAAAAACTAAGAAATTAGTCCAAAATATAGTTTGTTATAAATTGATAATGTGTCTGACCTGATTGTGAGAAAGGTTAAATAATGTTATTATTGATAAGTGAGTGATAGGGGTGGTAAAATAAATTAAACTTGAAGTAGGCAAATTAATTAATTGTGTGAATAAATGAATAATTGTCAATTTCAATAATTTTTTTTCTTTTTTGTTTTACAACTTTTCGGGACTACTGTCCCATATTCATGTACCTTAATAAACCTACAAATAATAATTAATTTAACAACTCTCATCCATGTGTATTTTTAATTCATATAAATATATTTACCTCATTTTTCAAACTTTTAATTTCACTAAGGAAATCATGTCATCTACTAAAAAAAGATTTTAGTTCATTATCATTCACTATTGGTGCATTCTTCCCTCTCTGTAGCATAAATGTTACTGTATATTGTATACTACCTCTATTGGAAATAATTTTCAAGCAACCAACTTAATTTATTATGGATCAGTTGTTTTAAATTGACCAATTATCAAGATAAATAGATAAACGAAGAAATAAATAGATGACTCGTAAAATAAACTAAAAAAAAAAAAATTCTATCAATACTTGAAGTGGCTATCTAAAAGGAATATCAATTACTTTTAAAACGAATACTGAAAACGTCAGCTTGAACCCTCAAAACCAATAGTACTTTAATTAAAGGATTACAGCCAATCCCAAAACCACAACAAAAGCTTTTTAAAGCCTTAAAAAAAAAAGAGAAAACCTCGACTAAAGTTCATATATTGCAAAATTGAATTCCTTGTCAGGACTAGTGTAAGGAACAATTATGGAGAAAGTCTAATAATTTTAAAATGTCAATAAGAATATCTAATCTAATCCAGCTATTGTTAGATGTTTGAAACTTTGGCTTATTCTGAATAGGGAGGGATTCATATAATTTTTGGTGTATTCGCAGTCTTTTTCAGCACTTCGAAATTTTTAAACTCATACATCTGATGTACAAAACGATTTTTGTCATTAATTTAGGAATATTTAAGTAGCTGTCGATCGGCTGTGGGGCTATATTGGTAGTTGTTGAAGTTTATTAAAATTATTTATTTTGGGTTTGATATATTTCATTAAATTTTTATTTATTTTTTGTTATTTGTATTTCCGATAATGAATAATAATGTACTTTTTATTCATTTTCGGTTGATATTTTGGTTTGCATTTAATTAAATTAAAATTTATGATTGTTATTTAAACTGTCGAATTAATCTCTGTTCGTTTCCTCTTATTTTCAACAAAATGAATTTTTATTATTTTATTTTAAGGCATCAACCACTTCGGAGTCATTATTGTCTTAATTTCCGAAATCTTTATACTCCTTATTCCCTTAATTTCCGAATTGAAATGTATAACTATTGAAAAATGGGTACTTGTGGTAAAATTTTATGGTAAAGTTTTAAGTGATTAAGAAATTCAAAAAGTTTACTTACTGTATTTTTGTTATCCTGCAAAATTGAATGGAGATCTGCTGGTAATTCATACTTGGATTTGATGGAGTCGTATCGTATACTTGGTATTCATGTAAGATGCGTTTTACGTTTTATGAGAATCGCGGGCCATAAGGTAACCGTGGGTCTGTTGCGTATGACCTTTTCAAAGGCGCGTCAAAATCACCTCCTCTCTGCGCACATTTCTAGTGGATGATCAACACTTCTGATTTCCCGTAATTTATTGTCAGTATCATTTGCCCACATTTGATGTAATTTCAATTTGCATAATGAAATCATTGACAGCTACTCTGCGATGTGGAACTCTTTCAGAAATCACAACCTTTGCTGCCCGATCAGCCGGTTCGTTAGCGGCTATTCCGCAGTGCCCTGGGACCCCAAACGAATTTTAAATCATTGCCTTATATTTTTTTTATGGTTATCATTCACCTATATAATAATAAATATTATAATGTTTTTTATTTTAATAAAATGTAGTTCAACATTCAGTTTTATTTAGCATTAATTTATTTGTTAAAACCGGATATCATATCAAAATATTCATTTTTATTACGTGATATCACCTACCTTAGAATACTTCTATTATTGTAATAACTGTAGTAAACATTATTGTTTGTTGTTTGTTAGTTTTGAAAGGGTATTTAACAGCCTGGTCATCAATGCCCGTTGGTTGTTGGTTTTGGTAAGGCCTAGTCGTTCCTTATTATTATAATAATTGTATTAGCACTCATCTGTGGATTAAGTAACGGAAAAGGAATTGTAAAAGTCAATAATAATAATAATAATAATAAATGTTATGTTATTATATATCTTATTATTTATCTATGATTTGAATTTTGGCAGTTCCCTATACCATAGATAAAAAAACTAATAAGTATCTGATGCCTTTTAAGTACCATAATTATGTCAAAATGACACTGGAAATCCGGAACAGGTGGGAAGGTTTGAAGGACTGCGACGGGTGGAGCAAATTAATTAAGGAAGCTTAGGGTCTGTAATTAGTATTACTAAGTGGTATGTTTTCATGTTGCACAGTTCTCCACAAGCCATAGTATTAGATCTATCATACTTCTTCTTTCTATCTGATCTGTTTGTACAAATGTATTGTAATAAGTTATTTCTATTTAATATTATTTTTGTAAAAGGCTTGAAGAAAAACTAAGTATGCTTAATAAATAAAATAATTCTAATACGGTGTATAATTTAGAAACAATGAAGGGTAAGGAGAGTTTACTAATATTTTAGGAGATATTACAATGTTCAAAATGATGATAAAGATTTCATTTTAATCCTTTTACGTTCACTTCAAGTTTAGTTTAAATTGGCAGGCTCGTGTTACAGTTTTTAAGTACTTAT
>NW_027106137.1:1213634-1214610 GCF_000696795.3 Halyomorpha halys | reverse complement strand
AATGAATTGAAATTCAATATGATTAACAAAGTTCTGACGTCTTTCATCTTGGGATTTTATTATTATATTCAATTAACAGGCACTAATTTAGGGTAGCCTTTGCGTAAACAGCATATTATAAGTAGATCCATTTTACAAAAAACATGATTACAAATCATTCCCATGACAATCAAGATTCATCAATTTGACTTTCAAAGTTCTCATCATCTACACTTTTAATTATTGTGCAACATTTCTGAAGAAAATAAAAAAAAAATTATTCGCATTAAATTAACATAATGCTATTTGCTGTTGGGAAACAGAATATTTTGATCGTTACTTGCCACGATTATTTTATTGTTTGTACTTTATATTTGTGAAACAATTTATTACTCAAAAGCGAAACAAAATTAAGAAATCCTGTCTCAGCATTTCTGTGACTTCCGCTGTGGTTCAGATATGACTCATAGGGTCAATATCCGATTGTCCGTTCTGCATTCATTGTATTGTTCTTGATTATCGTTTGTTGATACAACTTTCTCTGTTTGACTATATGAATTCCACTTATTGAAAGCCTAAGTATTTCTGTTTATCATATACAAAAATGAAAGAAAGGGGATCAGTAAACATACAATTTTAAGTTAACAGAATCATTTAAATTGAGTACTGTCATTAACTATATTTAGATTTACAAGGAACCAACCATTTAAAACATTTTAGTTTGTTTATTATAATGAAATTAGAGGATCAATGTATACTTCCTGCTTATGTCCACTTCTGTATAGATATTTTTATGCTATAATAATTATTAATACATAATATTTAGTTATGAATACATATTATTTTATTATTAATATATATTATTTAATAAGTAAGTACAAATCATTTCAGGTACTTTAAATTCAAATGTGAGGAACAGATGAAATGTTCTTAAGCTTTCTGCTCATTTATATCAGAAGGCGAGAACAGTAAGACGAAAGTCATATCGTCTCAACCA
>NW_027106137.1:1200640-1209507 GCF_000696795.3 Halyomorpha halys | reverse complement strand
GTGCCCCAACACATTAAACTCTTTTATAAATTCTGACAACAAAAATGATACACTCCAAAAGACTCCTTAGAATGTAGATGTTCTACAGAAAAAGGAGAAAGTTCATTGTTTATAAATGCCATTAAAATTTTGAAGGGGTTTTGAAAAAAAAAAAAAAAAAGATGAAATGTTTTCCCTTTATTTTGAAGTTCTCGATAAATGATAATTTTTGAAAACGGTTATGTACAGAGCTGGTGTATATGTCTGGATCCTTATTTCACCGAACCCCTTGATGTGTCAGGTATCCACTTTGTATAAAGCTGGGTTAGTATTATGATGGTAAAATCCACCACCCCTACTAGGTATTATATCAATAAAACTTTTCTGTCTTAGCCTTACTCGAAACAACCTAGGTCTTAGAAGTCTGAATCTGGATTTGTTTTTTTATGTATTACCAGATCATCCTGGAGGGTTGATGTGTGGGTTTAGTCTGGTGTAAAAGACATACCTATTTACTATAGTATAATTATTGAATACATAATTAATTTTCGAACAATAAAAATAAATTATCAAAAATAAATAAATTAAGAAATTATAAAAAAAATCAAAATATTAATAGTAAATGAAGAATGGAAGAAAAAAAAACAATAAATATATCTAAATCTATATCTAAAATGGTGAATATAAATAATTGACTTATTATTGAAGTGCACCTAATATTGTCATTATGCTTTTATTTATATGTTTTTCTATCCAAAAAACTTGTTTCTTTCTAGATTTAAAATTTTATGGTTTTAATATAAAAACATAAAATTGATAATTAAAAATGCATAAAAATCAGATGTCATGGCCGCAAGTGCAGATCAGTGTTAGTATCTTTCTGCCTTTGGTTCCTTTTCAACTAAGCAGTTTTTCGAAGTCAGCTCTTTAACTTTGTAAACAGTGTGCTTATAAGCAGGAAAACATTTTCACGTTCACGGATTGTGAGGTGAGAGTCAATTTTTTAACAATTATAAGTAATAAATGGTAAAGGCCCTGTGTACCAACAGTAGAGTCTTCTGCGGGCACCAAGTTCGAATCCAAAGAGGGTTTTTTTTTGAGACTACAATTTATTTATTTATTCTTAGAAATGTTTTTTTCCTTTTCATCCAGTTTTCTAAATAGTTTATATATATAAAATTTATTTTGTGATTTTTTTCCCAGTAGTGAGTGGTATTTTTTAAAATGTAAAATGGACAAAAACAATATGGAATTAGACCGGAATAAGTTCTGTAAAAATTCAGAATAGGAGACTGCAGTCTCAGAAATAAGCGAATAAGACGCAATATTTAAAAAGACGAACGGTTCAAATGCGTCAACGATACATTGCCCCCGCCTCCGCAGGAAACTTTCCTAACGAGAAAAAAAAATAAATCGGCCAAATCCAAACAGCCAGTCGAAAAAACAGCAAAATCGCGCAGTAAGACCACTGCAGTCACAACTGGTGAAACTAGTTTACCAACCACTTCTACCAGAAACAATACTGTTGCCGCTGACAAACAACCAGACGAGACTTCAAAACCGGCTACTTTCTCAGAACCGGAGCCACCACCTATATATGTTACGAATATCGAAAACATCATTTCCTTTGTTAGGTAAATTGCAAATTTGATAAGTCAGACGAATTTCCGCTGTTTTTCAAGAGTCGATTATATAAAAATTAATACTACCTAGAAGGATTCATTGCTATCAACTTCCCGATGAAAAAGTACTGAGTGGTCTTAAGAGGGATACATTAAATCCACCCACTAGCGAAATAAAAAGTGGCCTAGAGGAAATAGGACTGTTCCACTACCACTGGTTTCATAGACTTAGAGCCAGCACAAAACAATAGCAAAGTTTTTCAAGTTACAAGACTTGTATTTTCATCGGTACGTTTTGAGCAACCTAGGCAGAAATGTATAATATTGCAGTACACTAACTGTCAAAACTTGTGATACACAAAGAGCTACTGCCATCACCAAGGTGCGTTAAATTTGCCTCCATGGTTTGATGCAGCCCCTGATCTTCATCCACATCCACATTTTAACAACAATCCACCCGATATAAACTCTATCCTATCATCCTTCCTGTTTGATCTCCAAGATACTATTAAACCGCTTATCACCCTCTTCTCTAAAATCCTTACCGAAATTCCCTTTAATCTCCCACGATGAGTGTAAGGCCCCTAGCTATCCTTTTGTGGAACGCTAATGGACTACATAACCACAGTGACGAACTCGATATATTTCTCCACAATATACATAGTCATAACACATAGACATTGCACTGTTGACAGAAACTTACTTTACTCAACGGTTACATTTCTACATACGTGACAACATTACTTATCGAACAGACTACCCAGCCAACACTTCACACACCGGGTCTTGCATCCTGATCCATAAATCCTTATCCCATTCCCTCCTTCCTTCCACTCCAGCTGACGCTATCCAATCAACCTCTGTAATCATTTGAACTAGTCCTTTCCATTTAACATTATCAACTGTATACCGCCCCTGGTAATCCCTTTCCTACAATCACCTTGATTCTTTATTCCAATCCGTCGGATCACGCTTCATTTCTGGAGGAGACTATAACGCCAAACATCAAAGATGGGGATGTCGTACATCCAATACCCGTGTCACTATCTCCAATACTTAATTCAATACTCTCGCCCATGAGTCCTACTTATTGGCCTACATCCCTCAAGAAACGTCCTGATATCCTAGTTATATTTATCACCTCCCAAATTTCCTGTTCCCGGACCATTATCGAATCTATAGATGACCTTTCCTCAGACCACAATCCAGTTATCCTTTTCTTACATTCGAACTTCGTTCCTAGGCCCTCTCCTCCTTCATTGATTAAAGGAGGAGTTTTCTGGGACAAATTTTGTGATGATCTATAAGATTTTGCATATACGACAACACGACTATCAGTAAAATTAATAATACCATAAATACTAACTTGCCACAGCACTGCTATACAAAATCCGTAAATTTCTACCCCTACATATTTTCTCATTATTCGTTCATATCTTTCCGACAGCTTATTTCAAGTAAATCACAACAGCGCTTATTCATCACTATTCTATCAGACTGCTGGTGTACCTCAGGGTAGTATCTTTGGTCCTATCCTTTATACAGTTTTCACAGTTGACATCCCAACCCATCCTTACACTATACTCACCACGTATGCCGATGAAACATGTCCATTGTCAGTGAACAATGATCCTTACATTGTATCTCAAACCCTCCAATCCCATATCACCATTGAAGAATGGTGCCAAAACTGGAGGATTAAAATTAGTTTATTAGCCGATAAATACCACCAAATCACATTTACCCTTCATCGTAAACCCATGACGTCTTGCCCTAGAGTATCCTTTAATAATATCCCACTTATTCCTCTCAAACAGATCCGTTACTAAGGACATTTGGACAAACGACTGACATGGAATCCTCAAACAAGACTGAAAAGATAGGAAACCGCTCGTCGATTCCGACTATTACATCATTTACTTGACAAACCGTCCAAACTTCCGATCCATTACAAAAGACTGATCTACATGACTGTTATAATGCCTACCTGGACATACAGAGTTGAGCTATGGGCTCCACTAAACCATCAAATTCCTACCGAATACAATCCTTACAGTCCTAAATTCTTAATGCTCCTTACTTTGTCACAAATCAAATTATCCATTAGGACCTCAATGTCCCCTATGTTGCTGATTTAGCCAGAACCAGATACCAATCCTTCCATATTAAACTTCCCAACCACCCAATCAAACTCGTTCCTAACCTGGCTTCTTCTTCATTACCTAATAATCCTCCTAGGCGTATGTTAAGAAGATGGCATCGAAATCTTCTCCTCTAAAAATGTTTTTGGAGTTCTATCACTGGGTAGATTCTCCTCGTGCTAATGTCATTATATCGCTTACAGCAAATTTCCTTGATGTATATATATTTTCACAGTTGTAAATAGCAATAAATAAATTATTTTTAAAAAATCATAGCTTAGAAGTGCTCACTGTTTGACATACGATTTCTCTTCATATCCTTGTCTACTTGTTATACAAAATTTTAAGTACTACATAATGCATTTACAACTGTACTTCTTTATGTAGTTGTAATGAAATGAATTTTAAAACCTAAAGAAAATGAAAAAAAAAAAACTCTCACAAAACCAAAATTTAAAACAAATAATACCGCTACGTGTCCCTCAGAACTATCAGTCGTGCTGAGGGTTAATTCTCCAACAATTTGAGTTGAGAAATGAGTTACACTGAGCTATTCCTCACAACAAAGTAGAATAAAGGTGATTAGTGATTATAACTAGGGTGAAATATTCATAAACAATTTTCAGTTTAGTTTTTTTGAGGTAGTCATGTAATAGATAAAAGTTCCTTAGTTGTATTTTTTAGTTTATTGTTATAATTAGATTATTTCTCTCTTCCCTTTTGCTCACGACCACAGAACCACAACCAGCAAAGTATCCTCATCCTTCTTTATTTCTCTTGAGCGTTTGATACAGTGGATCATAACATTATCCTTTCCAAACCACAAAATCTTCCTATTTCTAGTAGTGCTATCCGCTGTTGTTCTACATCAAATCCCATCCAGGACAAAGGGGGAGCCCTTTCCTGTGGTGGTTCTCAGGGTTTGTCTCTGCCCACAGCTCTGTTTGCTCTTATTATTAATGAGCTTCCATTACTCATCCATCAGTCAAAATACCAATTTATGCAAATGATTTCCAAATATACCTGTCCTTCCCGCCTTCTGACCTGTTGCTTGTCATAAGAAAACTCCAAGAGGACTTAAACTGCATAAGTCATTGCATAGTAGCAAACTAGGTGAAGTTGGCGTCAGAGATAACAAAGACTACAGTAATAGGTTCCTATCACTTCCTTAGAAATATTCCTTAACCCATTAGGTAAATAATAGTACTAAATTTTACTGGCCAATTAAAAACCTTGGAGTCATCTTTAATTAAATCCATTCCTAGAAAAACTCTACTTAGCTGAGGTGTAATAGGTCCATTCTCTGAGAATTCTGCTAAAATAAATGAAGAATCGTGGAGCTCTGGTCCTTATAAAATACGTTTTGTGTAGTCAACGACATGCTGAATACGTATTCAAAGCGTGCTATGCATTAGCTGCGCCCAGTGTTTAATTACAGATAGAAGAAACTGGAATTCTAAATTCTATATCCTGTGGCTGTCGATAATTTTATAGTTTCATTAGAATTGGTATAACTTGAAAGGTGAGTGAGCAAATCGTCAAGTATTATTATTTCGATAGGGATTCTATAATACTTTGTGATGCTCAGAATCTTATAACGAAATTAATTATAACTTTTGCCGGGCTTGTTGTTGATCGGGGTGACGGTAGCAGTGTGGTAACGCGCCTGTCTGCCAACCCAAAGGTTGCGAGTTCGAGTTGCCGGCCCTATCCGGGAATTTTGTCAAGCATATAATTATATAATACTCACTCAACTCCACGGTGTGTCGCGCCAATATTAATAATAATAATTTAATGTTAGATAGACGAAACTGGAATTCTCAATCTAATGCACAGTTACTAAGGAAAATATTTCTTAATTAGAAAAATATTTCGTAATTTATAAAAAGGAGTAAATTAGATAACTTCATTTCTGTCTCAAAAATCTGTACTTTTACATCTAAATGACGAATCCGTATTATTTCGTGTGCTTCAATTTCTTAATTCCATATGCAAAATTTTTAAACTTCTAAGAAAACTGTTTTAATTTACTCAGTAAGAACAACTCGAGGGACTGTAGTATTACAGATACTAATGCCATGCGACAACAAAGCATGAGAAACGAGCTCATTGCTTAATCGCATTTTTATTTAAACTAATTATTTTATTCCTCCTTTAGATGGAATATTTGGTAGGAAACTATCTGCAACTGCGTCTTGCTAATTAGTACTGTGCCAAACCGGCTTTTTATACCAAATTTGCGTTGTTACCAATATAATACCAATATCTTTGGATAAGTTTTCAACATGTCCTTGGCTATACGAAACGTATTTTAGTAGAACCAGAACTCCGCGATTCCGGCTAGCGTTTCACCCTTTTCGTCTAAATTTCAATCTTCTCCGGAGGCGTTTTTCTGCTTTATTGACCTCAACTTTTTATCTACCAGTCAAGAGTACTAGATTTCTTCCAATGGAAACTTGAACTCTCTAAAAATCGTGAGTTTTCGCCCTGTGATATGCAGTGTTGGATGGTCCCCTTTCGAAGCGGTTTTTTTTAGCCTTAATGGCCAGTACGTTTTATAACTTTTCAGGAATTCATGGACTATTGAAAAGAAAGCCAGAATTTCCTAAACGTTTTTGAGTTTCCACCAAATGATGCGCCAACTTCATGCACACATATATCGAAGGTACGCAAAATAACCCTAATAAAAACAAATAAGAAATAAAGGAAAGAAAATTTGGCTTTATTTCCAAACTTTAATATAACTATACACTTTGTAACTGTTTTTCAAATTAGGCCCCTGAAGATGGACGGATTGACCGAACGTCGCAAATGTTAGCAAACCGAAATAAAATAAATAAATAAATTAAGGAAAAAATCACAAAAGCTAATTATTACAAAAAAAGCTGTAATGATGATTGAGATTAAATTTTTAATCATTCTTTTGATATTGTGTTTAATGTGGTATACAATAAGGTTTCCATACGCAATATTAATTAAGTAAAACAACAAATGTTTCTATGTTAGCTCGTCTCAAATTTTAAAGTCTGTATTAGGAATCTAGTTTGTAACTGGAGATATGGTGAATGCAGTTGTGGAATAGTATCCATGGAATGGGATGTGGCATGCTGATGTGCATTTTCCTGTAAATACCACTTCAGCTGAATTCTAGGAAGGCCGAATCAGCCATATTCCAAGTTCCATGAACTGATTTCTATGCAATGTATGTATATACAAAAGGAATATACATTAATACTGTATCTAGCATGTACATCCGTACTTTATATGGTCAGTATGGAATGACTAAATTATGGATGAATGAACTTTAAATAATTTTCGATTTTCATTACCAGCCTAACTAATATGATATGGTTCACATTTACAGATTAAAATGAGTGTAGCTGAAAAATGTTTTTTTTTTGTTTTGTTTGAAGAAAACATTAAACATTATATTCAGGATAAGTTCAACATAGCAGCAGATGTTTTACCCTATACATGTTGATTATAGATCAACAGTTATATGTGTTTCCATTTTTTTTCCGATCGCTTTAAGACTGAAAATCAAACATGAATTAGTAAATTGCATTTCGTATGTGTTAAATAAATCAAATTGGATACAATAAAGCTCTCGCTCAGACCCAAGCTCCAAATATACAAAGCCGTGATTAGACCGACGCTGCTCTACAGTGCACTTCTACTCAAGCACATGAACAAAACCACACTGAACAGACTGCAGAGCTTCCAGAACTTCGTCCTTCGACAGATCTTTCGAGGAAATGCGTTGCAGAAGGCGAGAAACACAACCACCCATGGTGAGCCCCAGCTGCCCTCTGTGCCGGAGTACATTGGCCAGAGACACATCAAATTTTTTGTGTTAATTTGGAATGTCCTATTCTTACTCTTGCAACAACCACTTCTTCTCTTCTCTTCTCTAAAACCTATAACTAAAGAACTTTGGACTGAACAATAATAAACCATTTTAACACATTCATAACAATATAGAGTATTTACATTCTACCTAATGAACTCCAAACAACGCCCTGCTTCTTTCCCCGAAAGATAGAAGTTTTATTTAAATATTATAATACAGTGAATATATATTTCAACTGTGACATTTACATCAGCTTGTCAGTAGGAAAGGTCAGTAGTTCATCTGTAACCTTTATATTTACTTTTCATATTACAGTGATACTGTATTATACATAACATATACACTTTATATTACATTATTTTATTAGTAAATCAAGTTCTTCTTGCAAATGTTTAATGTTTCTTTTTTAGTGTTTTTGACTTTTCAAATATTTTTAATTAAATTTTAATAAACCCTAGATTTGCAAGTCTTATTACCTACAAAAATTGTCTGATCCCCCTCAAAACCATTTCATTTTTCCCTCTTTCTCGATGTTCCTTGAGGGATAGGTTCAGGACAATGTTTGATTGATATGTTTTATCTTAAAATAAAGTCATTAGCTCACTGTTTCGTAATTGCTGTATTAATCAAAGCAATAATTTTAAAATTAATATATGGTTAACATAAAAATATACTTATTAATAAAGCCTAGAGTTGTGAACCAACACTAAATAAAATTAACGAATAATAAAAGAAATAGGATATTTAACAAAAATACAGTTGAAATAAATAGATTAAATGTCTGATCTGAGTGTGGGTAAGGTTACTAATATTTTAATTAATCATAACAGTGAAATTAACTGTGATTAAAAGTTTTAATTTTTAGATTAATATGAAGAATTGACAAATAGACATTGCTTATTAATAAATTTCTTGTAAATTAAATTCTAAATCGAAAACAACTCAGCGATTCAGATTATTTCTGCATAAACTTTGATGGAAGAATAATATTAAGACTGAATTAACAACGACGGTTTTTAGCTTAGTTTTCTTATCTCTGTTCAGATTTTTCTTACTTAGAAATTGTGTCCCTCAAAACGGCAAAGAACATTTTATTAATTACCAGAAAACCAACGATTCTAATAACTTCCTATATTAATGAAAGTATAATTAAATTATTTTATGACATCCACAAAAATTATATAATAATAATAATTTATAGCGAAATGCTATTGAGAGAATGTAATTTTAAAGTATTAACCGTTTCCTTTATGTATCCATTGTCTGAAATCTTTT
>NW_027106137.1:1197099-1199225 GCF_000696795.3 Halyomorpha halys | reverse complement strand
TATTTTCTGATTTCTTCTTTTAGTTTATTAGTCAATTTAGTGTAATACGTTTTGTCAGTTGGATATCTGGTCCTTTGCCACTTCTATCTTGCTCTGCATTTTTCTCTTAATAAGCTACGAATATGCTGTGGCAGGTTATTTTGTTTATTGTTATTGATTCTATTAGCCGATGTGTTGTCAGTTATTCTTGTTGTTATTGATGATGTGAGTTATTTAATAGCTCCGTCAATGTCTTGTCTTGTCTTGTCTTCAGTCGAATATTAGAGTCCAGTTTAGTTTTCAGATCACATTTCAATTTGTCCCAGTCAATCTTATCAATGAAGGGGCGGAGGGATTTGGTACAAAGCTTGAATGTAAAAAATAAAGCAGAACTGGACTATGATCTAATAATAGGTCGTCCAGGGATTCAACAGTGGTTTGAGAAGGAGAAATCTGGGACGTGATAAATATGTCAAGGGTATCAGGGCGCTTTTTGAGGGATGTAGGCCAATAAGTCGGATTTTTGGGAGAGAGAATGGAATAGGTTTTGGAGGTGAGAACACGGGATTGGATGTTGCCATGGTAGTTATATGTTGGGGATCCCTATCGTTAGTGCTTAGTATTAATGTTTCCTACAGCAATGAAACGCGGTCCTAGGGTTCGGAATGAGGAATCAAAGAGATTATAAGAATGGTTATTACCAGGAGAATAGTATACAGCTAAAAAAGTAACATGAAAAGGGCGATTTGAAATGATAACTGAGGTTGATTGAATAGCATCAGATGGATTAAAAGGAATAAGGGGGTGGGGTAAGGATTTGTGGATAAGAATGCAAGAACCAGCATGGGAAGTGTTGTCTGGGTGGTCTGATCTATAAGTGATGTAGTCAACAGAAATTTTTTTATTTATTGCTATTTATAACTGTACATTGTAATACATTTAGTAAATTTGATCTCAGTTAAAATGAAGTGTTACAGGCGTTTAAAGAAACTACCCATTGGTAGCACTCGAATGACGTTTTACATTAGCAGGTCTCGTGGCCATCTTTTTTTCAGACGCCTAGGGGGATTATCAGGTATTGAAGGAAAAGCCAGCCTAGAAACAAGTGGGTGGTTGGGAAGTTTACCACAGAAGGATTGGTATCTGGTTCTGGCTAACTCGGCAATATATTGAACATCGATTTTCTGATGGATGACCTGATTTGTGGCAAATTAAGGATTTTAAGAAGGATTTTGGAGTGTAAGGATTGGATACGAGAGTAATTCGATGGTTTAGTGGAGCCCAAAAGCTCAACTCCGTATGTCCTTATTATTATTATTATAGTCAAGTAGATCATTCTTTTGTAATGGATCGGAGGTTTGGACAGTGTGTCAAGTAAATGTTGTAATAGTCGGAATCGACGAGCGGTTTCCTGTCTTTTCAGTCTTATATGAGGATTCCATGTCAGTATTTTGTCCAGATGTAGTCCTAAGTATCGGATCTGTTCGACAGGAATTAGTGGAGTATTATTAAAGGATACTTTGGGGGAAGAAGCAATGGGCTTACGACGAAGGGTAAATGTGATTTGGTGGGATTTATTGGAATTTATTTTAAACCTCCAGTTTCGGCACCATTCTACAAGGGGATCGGAGTGTTTGGGATACAATGGAAGAGTCATTATTCACTGACAATAGACATTTGTTGTCGGCATACGAGGTGAGGATTGATATAAAATAAAGTTTATATTTCTAATAGACTAGTTATACTGTATTTCTAATAGATTTAGTACTAATGAAACACATCATAATTATTTTTTACCTTTTAATACCTGTATATAGAATATATATAATAAGAGACTATATTGTGACTGTAAAAAACATTTACGGAAATGTTTAACGCATGTTTTAAGGTCCCCTGAGTCCAAAAGTCACGCATAATGATCTGTGTGTATGTGTGGTGTGTGTATTTCACCCGTTTGTTGCATGCATACGTTATACGACTTCGTTATGTGTTTAACTGTCGCATGTCGGTTAGAAACAAAGTTTAAATTCGTTTTTTTCGCCCTAATAACCCTAAAACATGTGTTTTTATAGCAACAGAAAAATAAAGATGGTTTGTAGAATCCAAATTACCAAGTCTCACAAAATAGTGTATGTGTGTCATACGAA
>NW_027106137.1:1191375-1192396 GCF_000696795.3 Halyomorpha halys | reverse complement strand
ATTGTTTTTGTATAATCTGGAGATTTATCCTTTCGTTTTCTTTTTCTGCTACAATTTGAAGTTTTTTTTTATGTTAGGAACTAGTCTTTAAATAAAACCTTATTTATTGTTTTGTTTTTTTATATTTTTAATACTGGCCGGCAGTTTTGGCAAATTAATTTTTATTACCCCTATTGCAACGACACCAATATTATCATTGAATTGTTAACTATAATACTGTTTATGTAATAGTTTCATTTAAGTAATGAAATAAAAAACAATTTAAAACAAAATAAACATAAATAAAAAAAAATATAATATACGCTATTCCATCCCATAAATCAATTTAAATGAAAAACAAATACAAAACTAATGAATGGTACAATATTTCATATCGATTTACTAAAGGTTTTCTTAAGTAGGTTCTGACAATGGTAATTTAAACTGACAATGAAAGCTTAGGAAAATAATTAATTACCTATCACATTATAGAAATTACATAAATTTATAGATCATTTATAAATAAGTGTCGTATCTGTGGCATTTTTAGCTATTAGTTTCAATTATAGCTAATTTTAGCCTATTGCTATCCATAACTGCACAGCGTTCGTTAAAATATCACGGTGAGTAGACAACGAAATATGATTAGCTCTGCAAAGTTTTATTAAATTCGGGCGTTATTTATTCAATTTTTTTTCATTTAATTTTAATAGACTGAATATATTTAAAAGATTTTTTATATTTATCGTTACAGTACAGTTTTAATTGAATAAAATTACTTTTGTTTGGTAATTAATTTCATTACGTTAACAGTTTTTATTTACACTCTGGGTAATCATGAATGAAGCTATAAACTAGCTAATAATAAATGGTTCAAAAATGCGTTAATTACCTAAAAAGTAAAATCTAATTTAGGATCGTGTGGTTACAAGCTATTTACTGTTATGTATATTCTGATTAGAGTTTGTGTTACATTAGTTATAAAAATTATATAAACCATGTCAACAAAGCAATAATATAACTCAAAAATCTAACTTTTAAA
>NW_027106137.1:1183009-1189636 GCF_000696795.3 Halyomorpha halys | reverse complement strand
CTGTTTTTTTTTTATAAAAAACTTAAAAAAAAAAAAAAAAGGGAGATATCTGTCATATGTCTACAAATTATTTTGAAAATTTTTTAAAGATTATATCCTCTTTTTTTAATTAATATATTTAGCAAAATAATTAATTAATATACCTGTCTAATAATAATAAACAAAATGAGGTAATATTTTTTATGTTGTGTCTGTTACTATTAGGAGAGAGAACTCAAGCTAACTTAAAAAAAATTACACATTATTTATCCCTCACTCCAAGATATCTAGATCAAGACGTTTATAACTTCAGTGAAATAGTTATTTCTTTAACCAATATCTTGTAGAAAGTATAATATTAATTTAGAAATAATTTATGACAGAGTTTGGAGTGAATACTCAATGGCGGTGGTTTTAAACATTTCAATTTAATATTCTGGGAATGATGATTTAATATCATGCCTTTTTAAAGTTTATTGTTCCAAAATAATAGTGGTCTCTACTTTATTAGGGTTATAATAAATTCTTCTATTCGATAATTTTTGGGAAAATTGCAAAGCCTTTTACTTCAGTTATCCTTTATTTATCAATTAGATGAAGTTTCAGACCCACTTTTTGTCGATATTTAAATATAATTCCTTAAATTAGATATTACAATATTTATTTGTTCCGGAAAAATAAGAAATTTTATTCACCTGAAGTTTAAAACTTAACTAAAACTTGTCAAATTTCTTTTCATTTAAGATAACTTATAATTTCAATAGTAAATCAGTTATTTAATCAACCAATATTTTGTGGAAAACATAACATCAAGTTTTGCTTTCATATTGAAACAACATATCAACAATTTTAAATATAAATTATTTTTCCACATACAACCTTTTTTATTAAAAAATTAAACTCATTCTGTATCACTAAAACTGAAATAGAACTTATATTAAATATTGTAATTTATATCTATCTTATTAAAAACTTAACACCATCACAGAAAGTGCAGTGATTATGTTGGTATAATCATGAAAATGATAAGATTAAATTTAATTTAAATATTCATATGTATAATTTTATTATACATTAATAACATTTTTCTTGACTGTTGTAGATATATATTAGTAGATATTTGTTGTGGGCCCTGACTGTTTTGTCATAGACTGATCCATAAAGTTCAAAAAAATATTTATATTTAAGTAAAAGTTTAGGTTTTGAAAATTAATTATTAAAATAGTGCAAATTATTACAGAATGTATTATTTCTATTATAATAATTAATATTGATACATAAATACATTGTTGGAAAGTTATAATTTTGAAAATAAATATATTTAAATTGAATTTATTTTTTATAAGCAATGGCTTCTTTTATAGGCAATTGGTTATTTCTTATAAGCTGTTACAAAGGTTCCAAAACACTGAATAAATTTACTCTATCTTTATTAATGACTGAGATATGGAGGTATGAAACTTTTAATCTATTTTGAAACGAAACGTCAAATTTAAACGTTGGATTATCCATTTCTGCTTGTCTGAGAATATCGGGAGTGACTTGTGAAGTAATTTTAACAAATTTGGCCAAGCTTTCCGATAAAATCTCGAAGACTTTGAGAAAATGTGTTGACGATGAACAGTAGACGGAAAGATTTTTTAATCGAATTTTGTATTTTTCATATCTTTTGTGCTCCTATATTTTATGTTGGAATTTTTTTTTTGTTTGGCCAATGACAAAAATTTATAATTACAATAATAAACTAAAAGTAGCTACAGAATAAATTAACAATGCTATCAGTAAAATAAATGGATTATAGAATTGTTACAGATAACTATTTTTCTGTTACTTTGGGCGTGATTCGATCCTGTGAGCTTAAGAGACCTCTTGGGGCTTATTTAAAGTGGTTACTTTTATTTAGGGGATAGAAAACCTAGTGGTTAATCAATCAGTCTACCTGATAATTGAAAAATCACCTCCGAACACAGCCGTTCTTCAAGAAACCGTTCATCAACTCCGAGAAGCCGTTCTTAATTTGTATTGTATAAAGGGTTATCAAAAATATCAATAAATAAATTGTCATTTAGTTTTGACATTTTGTAAATAACCATAAACTAATGCCAAAGAATCTGTCAAGGGGCACTCTAAAATAAACACAAAATTAATTCTATTTAACTTTTAATGGCAGATGTTTTAATGCAGATATATTAAAATAATGATTCATAACCAACGTCGAATGATCCTAAATTATATGATTAATTTATTTTTATTTTAGTTGATGTTTATAAATGTTTTTTATTGCACAATGCACTGTCATGGTGTGGCTGGACAATATAGGATCCATACAGGATTCATCTTTTGAGATTTTAGGCATGAATATTTGAGGCTGCCAAAAATAAAATTAAAACAACAAAACAAATTTGGAGTTTTTAACACTTTCTAGTGACAGAAATTTTAGAATTAATTTTTATTGATTTGTTTATTGATTTTAGTGAGGCCTCAGACAATGGAGCTTTGATGCACATGCACGACTGTACTTTCAACAAAAGTTCTCATTGGATTAAAAACAATATGTATAACAATTTGTTTTAACAAATTTTCGTTAAGAAATATATTCAAAGTTCAGTTTTTACCTTTTGCACCAGGAAGCAAGAGTTGGAGAAAAAGCTAATAGTTGCTTGTAGTAAATAGTAAGAAATACAAATAAAAAGAAATAGTACCTCCTTATTAAATAACCTGAGGGTCAAACTGGCTGCTCTCTGCGGAATGTTTTGATGCCCTCGATGACTGGAAATTAATTAAAAATAGAGCTAAGTTCATTTCCGGTTATAACGCCATAAATCGAAAACCATGATTAAATACTAATGCAATTAATACCTGAACGGCAATAGCGATGAAATAACTGGTATAATATCATTTATGAAGTATAAAGGTATAAAATTAAACTAGCAATCGCCTAAAAAATTATGTATTTTTAGTTACGACATCATTGTAAAAAATGAACAATGTACTAATTGGAAAAATACAACCTAAAAGTCACATAATTACATGAGGTGTCTACTGTCATCAAAAAACACAGTTAACCATCTTAATGTAAAATGTTCAATTTTACTACCTGATATTTCAATAATGTGTTAAAAATCCTAATCACACTATTGAATTTTCATATCAAAGTAAAACCAGTTGTGATTTGGACCTAGTGAATTTTACTGTAGGTCCAATGAGGTTTTAAGTTTTTTTTGCACTTTTTTAATGAAGTAAAAAAATATCTTTAATAAAATTGAACATTTTACATTAAGATTGCTATCTGTTTTTTGAAGAATCGATAGAAGTTTTGGAACATTGGAATGTTATGAACCGAAGGGTATTGATTTTCAAGATTGATTGTTAGTGGCAACTAATAATTTTTAAAGATTGATTTAAAAAAAAAGTTATATTAATTGTGTTAATATTTAAGTCCTCCTACCTTAACTCTTAACTGTTGGTTATCGAAAAGATTTTTGTTATGTATTTCAATAGAAAGGAACTTCTATCTTCCTTTTTTTATTATTTTTTTTGTCACGGAATGTTCGAGAAAAATACAAGTTTGACCCGCGACTTTTAAGTTATAGGGTTTCAAAATAGCAAATTTTCGGGACTTAAAATTTTTTTTGGTCGAAATATTTTGGTCGTTACCCAACAGTTCTGTTCAAACTAAGACAAATTCCTACTGCTGATAGAAATAGAATTTATAAGGTGTTAATGTTACAAGTTAAATGGTATTTTTTGTCTCTTAACAGAAATGTGTCTTAAAATTGTGGAGAACACTATAACTAGAGGAACTACCAGAACTCGAAAGGTTTTCATGTTTCATCAACTATATTATATTTTAATCAAAATTTTTGAAAAAAGTTCTTTTAGACACCCTAAGAGTTCTAAAACTTGTCTTTAATGATTGAACTGGTAAAGGTTATAACAAAAGAAATATAGAGTGCCAAATTTGCACAAAAGCCGCGCGTATTTCTAAATGTTATTTTTGATGTTTTTAACAACAGAAATTTGTAGCCCCTCTCAGTATGAGACTTTTCGATCAAAAATTCGAGTTCTGTTGAGTTAGAAAAATGTTTTGATTTTTGTTTTTTTTGGGGGGGGGGGAATTCAGTTGAGAGTTCTTTTACCATTCTTAAGAGTTCTAACAATTATTCTTAATAATGAAAGTTCTGAAGTTGATAAAAAAAGAGTTATATGGTGTCAAAGTTGCACAAAATGCGATGTTTCCGCGCGTACCTTTGAATGATATTCTTAATGTCTTACACAACAGAACTATTTCTGTAAGTAATTGAGAACTGTAGATCTCTTAGTAGGGTTACAAGAACTAAAAAAAAAATTTAGAAGATGTGAGGTTTATTTTTTGAAATTGAAAACTACCTCATGCGTGGTTTACACACTACTATAAATCGAGACGATGTGATTGAAAAGATTTATTCTAAGAAATAAATCGAAAAAGTAGTACTGGTTACACGCTCTCATTATTAATTATTCAGTCATTTATGAATTTTTTAGTTACCTTAGCGTACGCGTATACTGCTTACACGCAACGATAAATCGTAACGAGTCTATCAATAAATCTAAATTAAATGTATTTATTTTATTTTTTTGCATGCATATATTAGAGTTTTTTTTTATTTTAATAGATTATAATTGTGAACGACCATGTCGGGTTTTTATATATGTATATTTTTACTATATTTAAAATTTTTCTATAATTTTTATACTATTGACTATAATTCTGTTTTATGTTTGATGGAAAAAAGAGAGCAAGTTTCAAAATTGAAATAATGGAAAAATTAAACGCACATATAAAGAACGAAATAAAGCTAGAAAAAAAATTAAAATAGGTAAGGAAAAAAATTAAAATGATAATAAAAAAAACATGTATAATTTTAGCACATTATTAAAAACAATTTATAATGTGACTATTTATATCATTTTATGTTCTGGCTATTTATAATAATAGGTTTTAAAAAAATTGTTCTTTACAAATGTTAAGTATTACGCAACTCAATGGAGTTGGAAAGCACAACATTATTAATTAATAAAATAAGTGTTTTCCTCTCTCTACTAGCATTTACCGTATGTAACTTTACAGGAACTTATTTTTTATTGTAACAGTTTTGGACATCGAAAATGCCTAATTTATATTATTTAGGTTGTGTTCTGTTTTTAACATTTATTTTAATTATGTATAAACATTTACCATTCGCTTGAAATGTAGAAGAAAGGGATAGAGGGAAGACGGGGGGAGGGGGAGATAGAGGGAATGTATTTAGGAAGCTTTGAAAAGTGGCTATACCCGCTAAATCTTTTCTTTTTTCATTTTATGTTAAATTAATTGGTTTATTTAAGCTCTGTCTCGGAACTGAGCCAAATCCCCCGCCATTTTTTCCCGTTGGGGAAATGGATTTGTTTTTGTTGGGTTGACCTATTTCAAAGGTTATTTTGTGTCCGACTATCATATGAGCCGGTGAGAATGACAGTAACCTAAGTACCTTACTTTGTGGCTTTGATATATAGTCTGTTTTACCTTCATTGCTCTCGCAATTAATATAAAAGATAACTGCAATGAATTAATGTATGCATGCACTAATATCAATGGTTCGTCTAATCATATGTATAAATATTTTTTCCACCATTTTTTTTTTCCGATCCCTCTAAAACAGAAAAAAAGAATTAATTAGTGAATGCTTTATTATGTGAACAAATAATAAATCGTTTTGGTTATCACCTTTTACTACCTTTTGGTATTTTAAGGTTACGTGTAGTGTTTATTTATTATTTGTGAAATGGCCATTCTAAATGGTCCTATTTTTTACTAGAGGGCCTCCTCACGTTGATTCGCATAGAAGATAGAGAAAATAAAAACATTAATTATTAAAGACAATAAATAATGGTAAAATAATAAGAAAACAGTCAGAAGTCGAAAAGAAGTGTAGGGGAGGGGGTGGGGGTGCATTAGAATATGGAGTTATAAGGTGTTGATAGGGTTTTTGGAACCTTTCCTGCCCTGCCATCTCGCAGGAAAGGGGGATGGAGTGATAGATTGGAATACTGGATTGAAGAAAGCAGGGAGACTGTCAAAGAATTTGATGTGTCTCCGTGCGATGTGTTGTTGTACAGTTTCTAGCTGTAGTTCGTTATGAATGTGCGTCAAGTTACGTCTTTCTAGAGATGTTTCTCGGCATATCTTCTATAGTGTGCTGTTCTGGTATTGTAGTTATTTCAGGGCTGTTGGGTATAGAAAATGTAGTAGTGGTGCGCCGTGTTGGAGTGATGGTCGTAATATTACTTTGTAAATGAGTAATTTGAATCTGAGGGACAGCCCTGGTGAGTAGTTCCACCAATTAAAGGTACCCACCCACCTTGCACCACCTCAGTGGACCTCAGAGGGGTCTCGAACTCATAGGGTTGACTTACGGCTACAGTAACAGAATAAATAATTGAGTTAGTATCACTGAGCCAATATTCTTTTTTTTTGGCTCTACAAATCTTATAGATCTTTGGCTGTCAGAACCAGTCGTCTACTTTTTTTTCGTCTGCCTAGCCAATTCAGGCATGTGGTGTGATGCTGCGGCGGTAGAGTAATGCTGGTAGAGTAAATTTCCCATGCCACTGCTTTCATAATAATCA
>NW_027106137.1:1173323-1182174 GCF_000696795.3 Halyomorpha halys | reverse complement strand
TGTATAGATGGTGTAGAGGATGGGACCGAGAGTACTACCTTGAGGAACACCAGCGGATTGAAAATAGAGGGATGAATAATATTTATTTAATTCTCATTTTACAAGTTTTTTCATTTATAATGTCATGTATAATTTTATTTATTACAATTTATTAACATTTAGACTGCGGTGCATCTCAGAGTGTCTTATTAAAGGAGCTGCACCTTACCCATCCGCATTCGTTCGGTAGTTCCAGCATTCCAGATTTTTATCCGGCCGGATGTCTCCTCTTGTACGTTTGCCTGGTCCAGTCCTGGTCTGAAGAATGCTTTCATATTGTGCAGGTATAGTAGTGTTTATTTCAATTCTTATTATATATCGAATAATAATCCGAGTTTCAATTTAAAGCTAAATTTTCATCAAAGGCCGATCAACTCTAACTTCATATAAAACAATCATTACACCATAGATCCATCCCAGTGCTGTAACTTCACTCAATCCGTTGGATTTCTAATTCCTTCAAACTTTCTATTCAACTTAGGATCAACTTATCTTAGGATGTTGGATGATTAAATTATTTTCCTTATTTCCTAAGCGTATTTGATATCTATTTAAGTAATTTTAATTCGTAATGATGTAAATGAACACTGATTTTTATGAAAAGAAAAAGTCTTTTTTTGGTACCAATTTAAAGTATAGGTTAATATGTAAAGGATGGTGTAAGTGAGGGGAAGGACATGTCTAAGATCCGTCATACTAAATAACAAGTGTAGAACATCTCCATAGAATGTTTACAAAAATTGCAGTTTGTATCGCTTGGATGAAGATATATCTTTGAAAAGACACTGAAATCTCACTCTTTCATGGTCTGAATAGGTCATGGGTTAGTTGTGGACAAACGGGAGGTTCCCTTTGTACGCACGCTGTATATTTAGTTTAGCAGTTGCAGTACATCCCTCTGTTCGGACGATACAATAGTCCTTTGATCGCAAAGTTAAGCTGAACTGGAGGTATGCCAACTGTGCCGGCTTTAGTTTTTTTCAAGTTATCTATTTTCTCAACTAAACTAACTGAAAACTTTCTATTCAATAAATAGATTAAATAAAAAGTTGACCTGAATCTCAAATTACTTCCATTAAATTTTTGTAATATTCTTCTGACTTATTAAAAATAGATAACCTTAATTAAATTTATCTAATTAACGTATACATTTAATGGCCTAAATTAAATTTATGTAAAATTATTTCGATTTATAACAATTCCGATATAATCATGGTCCTTTGGCCCAGTCCCGTAATAATTACCCGATTGAGAAATTGTATTGGAATAACGCGTTATCGTGCTCAATGTATGATTAAGTTACGTGTTTAAGACTATCAAAAAATGAAAAAGGTTATCGGAATAACACTATCTGAATCCATAAATAAGACTGCGTTTATTTATTTATTTTTCGATCCCTCTAAAACAGAAAATAATACATAAATTAATAAATTGCATTACGTAAATGAAACATGAATTAAAATTAAATACAACCTTTTTCTAGCTACACGAGGAGGCCCCTCACCTCCGGATTTTAAAAATAGTACCATTTAGAACGGACATTTCATGAGTAATAAATAAACATTACAGGTAACCTTAAAATACCAAAGGTAGTAAAAGGTAATACCCAACATGATTTATTCCTTTTTGGACAGTAAAGCACTCACTAATTCACTGTTTCTTTTCTGTTTTAGAGGGATCGAGAAAAAGAAAGATTTTTCTACCGTTGGTACTGGAAGGTACTCAGTTTAATACTTATCTGAGGTTTTGATGAGTTCATTCTGTAAAAACTCAACTTAAATATTTGGAGGGGAGGGGCCTCCTCGTGTCTGTGTTTATTGAGTCAAGTGCCTCTATATATGCACATGGAGCATCTTTCCTACTACGCGTACCGTTAGCTATTCCCCTTAGCCCCCTATTTACTTAATTCAATATTCACTTCCCCCTCTACTCTGCAGCCACCCCTCTCCCCTGGGTGATTAACTGACATTGACATTCCTGTACCTGTACGCAATGGTATTGGAAATCCCTGTGTCAATCAAGCGCGTGAGCTCTCGCTCATATAATAGGCAGGCCGCCTGGGTCACCTCTTCCATCGTGCGGCCGCCCCTCCGCGGATACGCTCTTCATATTTCTTCCTTCACCCTGCCAGCCCTCTCAGACCGTCTCTACGTGTACCTCGTTTTATGCTGTCTGTTGTGTATTACGACGTCAATCCCTTCTGCTTTGACCTGCCACAGACGTGCCGGTGTCCTCACATGCAGATCATTCTGACCTCAGAGAAATCCTTCTCCTCATGCGCTGAGCATTCACCTCCATCGGTTCTACCGGGTTCGATTCGCGCCGTATAAATACTTCTTGATAAATACAATTTTTTATTTTTAGAACCCCTATAATCCAAATTAAAACCTATTATAAGTATAAAGACCTAATCTTTCTCCTTTTACTGTAGCAGAGCAACATTTTAAGGATGTTTTGTAGTAATGAGATGGGCTGAATTTGAGTTCATAGTCTTGAGTCAAAAGTGTTAGGGCACACTTGAAGGTTATGATGGCACTATAACCAAAACTAAAATCCTCGGGTTAAAAAATTTGTTGCACAGATTGTAATTGGTCACTAGTGGCACTATTGCCACCTGATTGGTGCTGTAAAGGAGGCCCCTCACCTTTTGATATTTTAGCAGAACGGATATTTATAGAACGGAAACATCAAAACAACTAGATAAGTATTTTACCATGTACCTTCAAGTACTATTGATAGAAAAAGGTAATATATAATTTGAATTATGTAGCCATACGTAATGCTACCATTTAATTTAATGTTTTTCTGATTTTAGAGGAATCGGAAAAAAAAGTAGAGGGCGTTATTGTCTGGAACAATGGGTTGATGTTGGTCTTCAACTAGTCGAAGATCTTGATGTATCTCCATTGTATAAACTCGGGCAGTTCGAGTTGTTAGTTCGAAGAACTTGTGAAGCTGTGGTGGTTTAGTATTCCTTAGTGACGTAGACCTCACAATATCCGTATTATGATTATTATTATATTATTTCCGTAGTATTCCGGGCATATTATGCTCTTGTAAATTTTTTATTTCAAGCAAAGCGAGAATGCAGGTGATAGTAGTAGGTGATGGATGAGGTATGTTTTTCGTGTTAGCTGTCTTACTTTATTGTAGAGTTGAATAGATAGAGTAAGATGGTGGTCCAGCTTGATCCCTAGATAAACTATTGAGTTCGATTGCGCTAGTGTGGTGTCCTCCATCCACAAAGAGCATGGTTATGTGGACTTTTTCCCTTTCTGCAGAGCAAATATCACACAGTCGGTCTTAGCTGGATTTACGTTGATGTTAATGTTCCGAAGTATCTGCATGATATCCCTAGATACAATTTCGACGTGGCATACTAATGCATATACATGTAAATACATAAGGTCATTGTTTCGGTATATGTCCTGCGATTCCACATTCGAAACATTGGGTACGTGAGCACTAGACTTTCAAGTGACCTACTTTGCCGCCTCCATGGCATTTTTTATCCTCATGACGCCCGCTGCTCCTTGGTTTTATTGTATCCTGTTTGTGGTATCGTTTTCTTCTCTATAGAAATGAATGAATTCTCTGAGGATTGTAAGCGTCCATCCAGTTTCTTCTAGTTTCATCATGGATTCTTCTTCTTTTGCGCTCAAATCGATCATGTCTTGATGCACTCAACAAAATATGGCCCACTGCGTAGGCCTTCTTCTCTTTCTTTTTTTTTATCCCCCTCCATTGCAATTTCTGGCATACAGGGTGCGACAGCACTGGGGTAGTGCGTATATGTGGGGTATTCATTTATAAATTACAATAATAATTACAATGATAGGAGGGTTCCTCTTAATTATTATTTGAAACAATTTTTACTGTGGTGCAGCCAAGCGCTCGGTTCAACGCCTTACTGATGGAGCTGCACTTTGTCGACTGGAACCGTCCGCTGCAGTTTCCAGCCTGGTACAGCCCTCCTGGGGCAGGTTGCTATTCTTCTGGTGGCTCGCCAATGTCGGGCGGTCAAGCCCTTCCCATTGTGAAATGAATGAGTGAAATGACACCACCTCTTTTCACCCGTAAATGGATGATTCTCTTCTTCCATTAAATGGGGGAAGTCAGACTCGGTGGAGGTGAAAATCCCGGTCTTTCTCGACAAGTCTGGCTAGAGCCTAACCCTTCATTTCTCCCCATCTTTTGGGCTAACTTTACGTTGAGAACAACGTCAGACAACAAAAATATATTACAATTTATTGTTAGAGTTTATTGCTTACCCTTGCTAATGTTGAGGAGTCCAACGGAAGGTTTTTACAGACAAATGCTCAATAAAAGTGACTTAAAATGCACTTTGAAGCCGCTCACGGTTTAATTTCCGGCCTAGTGGCCCGCAAACTTATATAGGGTGGGAACCACTGGCGTAGACCCTTTTACGGTATCCCCTGTTATATCTATATCATCGTCGCCTTTTCTGCTGCTTTTGGCCTTCAAATAAAAATAAATATTTAAAACCCCAAAGACGATCAAACTTCTGATAATAATAATTAAAGATTCTGTAAGATTTTTTGTATAACTTGGGAAATCATACTTAACTAAAAACTTATTACTTAACTTTATTGGTATCGATTGAAACATCATATAGCTTCCAACGGTCAATATGCTCTGTAAAATGAATTTGAACTTTCTGACATCGAATTACATTCCAAACTCAAAATGTCCTATAACCGTTTTAAATAAAATCGAACTTTTTCAAATTTTTAGCATGTATGACATCAGGCAACACCAAAGAGCATTTCAGAAGATGACAAATTCAATTTTTTAAGGTTGGTATCATTGACTATTTTGGTCGTATATGAAGAGTGTGGAAGCTGGATTCTGAAAATTTCAAATGTTAATCAAAATTTCTCATTCATCGATACTATATGATTACCAATACTGAATTTTTAAAAACGCTGAATACAAATCTGATATTGCAGTTTTAAATGGTAGATAAACTGGGCACATTATATTCACTTTTGGTTGCTTTATTAAATCAGGCATCATACATTTTATATGCCCTCAGTTTCCGGTTCATTAACAATAAAAATCAATTAGCCTAGCATATTCTTATTTTTTTATTATCAGACTCATTGATTCAATGCATTGGGTATTTTTTGTGCTCAACAATACATGTGTTGACCATACTGTCCATTCATTAGTTCTTATTATTTATGATGAAATTGTTGAAATCATAAAATCTCCAAGGTAAACTCGAACAAATAATATTCTTTCATGTTTCAAATTATTTTTGTTTTAAAATCTTCTGTAATGCTAGTCACTTTACTGTTTTTCTTCATTCACACTCCTTATTTCATGACCAATGCATACAAATTACTAATAATGTTATGAATATATTAAATCTGTCGGATAGAAAGTGTTGGCAGCTGACAGCGACTATATACCCATCTCCTCAAGTGGAAAATTAGTCAAATTTCCATCAAACTACGGCTCCGGTTTGGAGTGAGATAGACGGTGTATTTGTGGATAGGTTTGAGATAAGGCAAAGGAAGATTGTTAGTGTTGGTAATTAACGACGTTATTGTTGAAGTCACCCGTAAAGGGTCGTAGAGTGGTATCGATTGGGGTTGATGTCTCATATAGCTTGTCAGCTTATCGCGTAGTCCTTGTCCACCTCAAGTAGGGTTGACTTTTAATGTTTTCGGTAAATTCACTTTTATGGTAGACCAGATAAACTGTTTTCCCTAATATGTTTTGTTGCGCCACACATTTTTTCAATCGACCAGATATACATTATTGTCGAGAATGCTTTTAGAAATAAAAATCTTTAAATTAATACTTTAAGAATAGTTATTTATACTTTAAGAATATTATTAAATATAAAAAACCTTATACTTAAAGTGTCAAAATAGATAAAAATGACTAGAGATTTTTATATTCAATTTTACTTTCTATAATGAAATCGTAAAACTCTTGTTCAGGGAAAATATGTATATATAACAAATTTTTAATTTCCACGTCAAAAGATTATCTTTATAATTAAGCATGCGGCTTGATACTATTTAGATAACATAGAAATATGGACTCTTTTTGAAAACAAATGTTAAAATATTTTTGAAACCTCATTTGGGTTAAGTTAGATACTTTATAATCTCACCAAATTTATTGAAAAATTCGTTAAAAAAAAAAAATGAGGAATTGCAAAGTTGATGATTATAAAAATAAATCAAAAGGTGTAAATAAGTTAACAAGAACGACAAAAAATCTTTCATTTTAAAAATTATTATTGGTGAAGTTCAAACTTTTTTTTCTTCAAAAAAGTCTATTTTAACTATTATTAGATTTTTTAAATTTTTATTTAAAATGGCAATATAACAAAATTATGACCTGTGCTAATAATCGTCTGTATTTAATTAAGTAATGATGTAAATTAACTCTTATTTTTATGAAAAGAAACTTTTTTTTTTTTTTGTACAATATTAAGATAATGAGTATATAGTAGTATAGGAATGAGGGCAAGAGTCTATGAATAAGACATACCATATACTCCCTCTTTCAATACCCCACCTATACTCAATTAAGTATTGCTCTGGCCTCCTCGCAATGGTAAGACTGAAAATTTCTCTACCAGCACACTAATAAGTGAAATCTTTTTTTCTCTAATTTGAGAATTTTTCTCACGTGGACACCTGCGTTTCTTATTTTAAATTATGAGCCCAGGCAAGAATATCTTAGATCTTTTACAAAAACTGGATTCATCACTCCTTGATGGGAGAGCTGCAATTAGCAATTTCAATTTCAAATTGCAATGAAAGTAATTGTAAAGATGTTTGTTATCATCACATCCAATAATATATAATTGGATGTTATGAACCAATTATATATTGTATTTTTTTAATTAAAGAAAAAGTATAAATCGTCTACAATGAGGTAAATGCTTACGGGACACCTGAAGAGAACAAGCAAGTATGACATCTTATCCTGCTAGGTTAAATGTTTAATTTTTCTCTGTGTAGTAATATATACCATGATATTTTAAAAATTTAACCTCAACTATGGGAAAAGTAATTTTACTATTAATACGTATTAAATTGGATCTCAAATTTAATGTTTAATTTTATTACATTTTTGATTTCAAAACACTCACTGCTTATTTTTTTTAATTTGTCAAAACTCTTTTTTTGGTAAATGTTTTAAAGCCTCTGGAATTTCGGGGGTGAGGCAGGCTGGAAAGGATTACCTTTTTGATCTTGAGAAATTGCGACACTATAAGTGAATGTATAATATATATTATTTATATATGTTGAATCCCGAGTTCCGCCCAACCTCATGAAGTGGGTACTCTTAATTGCGGAAAACTCTGGCGGTGACAGTGATTTTGACCAAATTTCTTTCTATCACAGTTAGTCTAGTAGTAATACAAGGTTCAGCACCCCTAACTATAAAGGGTCTCCCGAACCCCTCAGGGTTAACTAAAAGTTACAGTAAGAGAATGAATAATTATCTACCCATAGCTAGATTGGAACCCTTAGGAGTACAGCACCTAATCACTGAGTCACCTCGCTCATATATATGATAATGTATACTTATATTCATAATAAGTATTATCACCTATTTTTCTTATTTCCTTCATTAAAAGGAGGAAATCTATACCTACTGAACTATGTACTTAGTAGACCTTCTTTTAAAATATCTTATCGCATCCGAAATAGTAAAACAAACCTTTTGTCTTTATGATTTTCTAATCAGTCACCAAATCATTCAGTATACACCAAGCTTTAGGACGGTTTGTAAATAAGGTAATTGTTTGGGTCATTTCCAAAAATAACTGACGGGACGGATTGGATTGAAGACGTGATTGATGCGGCGTGCAAACAGAGCCGAGGATGCTACGTCTTAGTCCTCTTGACGTTCTCCATGTTCTCCAGAATTAGCAACCTGCTCTAATCTAGCGGATATTCTCTAATCTTCCAAGCGTTCCTCTCCATTTAGGATTAAATCCGGAGGTGGTTCCAAGATTAGCGCTCGATAGATAACGTTTCAAATTTACTGTTCACTCCATACTTTTTGTGTATTCCAGGGAAATTTTTGTTTTTTGACTTATATGCTTCCTATGCCTATGCCTATTTTAAATAGAAAGTTTTATTCTAAAACGATACATGATTCGTCTAAGCTTGAAATGTAGAAAATTACGAACCATTAAGAAATATCGTCATATATATGTACATGTTTACAAATACATTTAATAAATAAAAAAAAATTGGATTTGATTCATATTTGGACGTATTTCAAAGATAGTACCATAGACGGTTAATTTTTTCCTTGAGGTCATTTTACTGACTTTCCTGAAGCTATTAGAATACCTCAAAGAAAATAAAAACATTTTGTTTTCAGATATGTCTCTATAATAATAATTTAAGGAATTGTAGTTTTATAAGACACCATAAAAAATTAAAAGAAAAAGTGAGGAAACCTAGGAACTTGGTAGATGTTTTTTTATTTTATTTTTTACAATGATATTTTAAGTTAATATTTTCGTCAAATTAATTCTCAACGCTTCAAAATTATTAAACTAGAAAGAATAATGATTACTTCTTACTTTGTCTGACATTTTTCGATCGGCTACTATTCTAGTAGCCGATCGAGGTAAAAATATCTATTGAAAGGATAAAATAAAAATAATAATTGATAAAAAATATAAGTATTATTGTTCAATCAGTATAAAATAGATTGTATAGATGTCATGAGTGGATTGTTATAAAAATTATTGAATAGATTATAAATATCAATATCAATTTTAGATTTTATTTAACATAAGAAA
>NW_027106137.1:1172024-1173273 GCF_000696795.3 Halyomorpha halys | reverse complement strand
GTAAGATGGTGGTCCAGCTTGATCCCTAGATAAACTATTGAGTTCGATTGCGCTAGTGTGTTGTCCTCCATCCACAAAGAGCATGGTTATGTGGACTTTTTCCCTTTCTGCAGAGCAAATATCACACAGTCGGTCTTAGCTGGATTTACGTTGATTTTGTCTAGTAAGTGCTGTAATAGTCGGAATCTGCGTGCAATTTCCTGTCTTTTCAGTCTTGTGTGAGGATTCCAGGTTAGTCTCTGGATGTAGATATATATATATATAGTCTCACACTGTTTCTATAATATTACAGGTAACATTGTTATTAAAATATTGCAGGCCATTCTGCGCTTGTCAAAATATATCTTAGCCAATAACTTACTATTATCTACCACTTTATCAATAATTCATTGAATCTAATATAAATTATCTAATATACCTTATTAATTAAGAATAACCTAACATCAATGACTGGCCCAAGGCAAGGTAAGTCTTCAATTATTTCTGACAGACCTTTGTCCAAAATTATTATTTTATAAATACCACAGATGGTGATCATATCATTGAAACACTTATTATTAGACTAGAATTATGTTTGAGGAGAAGATTCTTAAACTCCTATACTTAAAAAAACGGTTCTTCTAATATGACCTTAAGTTGGAGAAAAGTGGGATATTTATATCACTGTACCAATTTTAGTAAATTCCATCCATTATTTACATATACATGTGCAAAAATATCTTCTTTAACATCAATATTACGAAAACGGTCTCATTTAAATCGAAATTAAAAGACTTAAAATTAGTTAGTGTAAAAATGTTTCCTAGAAATTTTGTCGAATTCCATCCAGTATTTATGTAATTTCCAAGTAATTTCCTGAATACGATATATTTCTAAAACGCTTTGCCCCGTACATTTTATTTTAAAGTGACAGATTACTAACATGAAGCATAGATAATTATCTATCCAACAAGCAACCTGCAGAAAAAGTATTATTTCAAAATAAACAACAAACAACTTTCAGAAAATTAAAAAATATATATTAATGAGGGAGCTGAGGTAGCCATACTGACCTATATATTGAAGCGTTTTTTATACGAGGTAGGGTCAAGTGTGTAGTTCCAAGGGGCACGATAGCTTGAACTAAGACCAAGGAAGTAGAAGTGAATTTTGAATTGAAATTGACAGTGATTTACCCATTAAAATATCATTAATTTTTAAAAAGGTGAATTTAAAACTGAGTTGAGTTTGAGGATTTTTATCTTAGTCA
>NW_027106137.1:1154552-1171930 GCF_000696795.3 Halyomorpha halys | reverse complement strand
AATTATTCTGCTATATTTTGCCTATTATAGCGTAAGTAAAAAAAAAAAACGAAACTATCATATGGCCCAAAAGAATATTTCTGTTAGAATATATTTAGAATTTCAATTTTCCTTCACTGTATTAAGCTCTCATTTCACTGAGAAAAAAATATTTATACAAACATACATACCATCATTTCAGGACGTGAGAGAGAAATTTGTAAATGATTACAAATTTTCGGAGCCAAATTGTCAAACTATTCAACTAATAGTCTCATTGACTCACTTCACTATTTATTTTGATATTTTGTTTATTATTTTGGTTCATTGGTAGTTAACCATTAGTTCAATAATTCAATATTTTTCTAAATTATGACACTTATTTTTGATTTATCAAGAATTTTGAGATTTTTTTATACCTTTTTATATTTCTAATTTCTACATAAGAAATGTTTATAGAATGTATTTTTAGTTAGTTATATTTTAAATCGTTTTTCTATACTTGAAATTTAAGAGCTTTTTTTCCCCCTTTTTTTTTTGTAGTTATATGTTAACTAGTATTTTGTTTTCTATTGTTTTTTGCACTAAGATTTGTGTGTATATATATATAATTTTTTTTTATTACTAATTATTTTCTTCGTTCTTTTTTCTTATCTCTTACTTTTATGTATGTACTAAATAATCAATAGTCTAATTGTATTTCTTACAGATATATTTTATTTATTTATTTCTAGTTAGTTATTTTTTCCGCAGTGATTTACCCATTAAAATATCATTAATTTTTAAAAAGGTGAATTTAAAACTGAATTGGGTTTAGGGATTTTTATCCTAGTCAGTTATTTAAAAAAAAATGTTCCAACAATTAGTCAGCTATATTTTTGTATATAATAGCGTTAGTAAAAAAAAAATCGTACTCTTATGTTGTATTAAATAATCCATAGTCTAATTGTACTTCTAACAGATATATTTTATTTATTTATTTCTAGTTAGTTATTTTGTCTATTTACTTATTTAAAAATAGGCATTTCAGTCTTCAAATTAATATTTATTATAATAATTTCCATTAACATTTTTAAAAACTATTATTAAGAAATTCCCTGTGATAACATGACTGATGTTTGCAGAAATCTAATCTTCATGACGTTTGCTGTTAAGTGTAAACATTCTTTGGAATAAAACGTTAAGGGTCGGGTTCCCAGAAAAATATACTGACGGGAGGAAAAAATTATATTCCTCTATTTACAAGGAACTTTCATTAGGAAAAAGAGAAAAGCAGAAGAGGAAAACGTTTGAAAAATGAATTTATGATGTGTCAACGGTGGTTTGCAGTTCCATTTGTTTTCCAGACAATGGACGTATTTCATTGTCGTAACAATAGTTTTACATTTCGACTTATGCTCCGTAATCAGCCCCAAATGTTACTTCCCTTTTAAAGTTAAAAAATGTTGCTTAGCTTTATTAGGATGAAAATATTTTGGTAGTGGAAGCTTATTAAAGTTCCTAGGCGCCAGTACAGGACAGGAATAGAGTAATGGTTTCTATCCTCCATCCCTTTTCCATTAAGTATTGGATGTAGAAAATAATCCAAAATGTCTTCAACCTCTTAATATTTTCTAGTCATTTATTAAAAAATAAATCGCAATAATTTTGACTAATTAGCTCAGGCTTTAAAAAAGGTATTACAATTTGACCGAAATTTTCTTTTTTTGTGTGTGTGTGTGTGTGTGTGTGTGTGTGTTTACTTGTTTAACACTTATAACTGTATTTACTTCCATCCAGTATTCCATCCATATTTGATAACACTCTAATAAAATTTTTACATTAGAAGGTCTCGTGGCCATCTTCTGTCCAGGCGCCTCGTTGGATTGCCAGGAATGGAAGAGGAAGCAAGGCTAGGAACTAGTGGGTTTGGGTGGTTAGTTGGAGTTTATAATGGAAGGATTAATATCTGATTCGGGCTATGTCAGTTACATATGAACATGACTGCATGATGAAATGCATTATATATACATTCCTGAGTCTTATCTCTTTGATTGCCTTTTGGCATAAGGTGGCGATATCAGTCCAGCTAAGGTGGTATAGTCTTGCTATAGCTTATGGCTACTGAAAAGAAGTAATAAAACAATTTTAATAAAAAAGAGATTCAATGAAACTCCTCCTTCCTAATTTGTAATGTAATGAAGAATTAATGTGTTACCACTGAGACATAGGCCAGTTTATCTAAAACCTTTCAGTACCCCTATCCCTTCTCTAAACCGAAGAAAAAATGATCGGAAACGAAATAAAACATAACTATACTTTACTGTTTCTTGTCTTTTCAGTCTTATGTGAGGATTCCAAGTTAGAGTCTGGATGTAGTCACAATAATTTTAATTATTACAAATTTAATTATATACTGTAAATGATCTCACTAGTAAAGATAAATTAGCGTTTTTTAAAATTGTGTTCCACTACTTTTTACCTTTCGATTGCGAAATGATTCGTACAGTTTTGTATTTGCGCATTGTTAAAAACGGATGACTGGGCTACACCTTTATGTATGATATTATATGTCTCCTCCTTTGTAATACTGTCATATTACTAATCTTCATCTTCCCTCTATATCAATATTTCCTGAGTGCCAGCATCTACGATCAAAGCTTCCTATCTAACATACTTCCGTCTAGGTTCGATTCCTAACCAGATGTGGTAAATCCACTTTGCCTCTAACATATTTTATCCTTTAATCTTCGTACATTCAAAAAATAACACCACTCCAGTTTCCCTGAGCCTTATGTCCATTGAGAATGAGTATTTATTCAATCTAACATCAACCCACATATTTGTACAAATTATGTTACCAGCATGATAATAAACTAGTGTCATTGTTTGCCGGTAATAAATTAAACATTTTAATAGTAAGGAGTAAAAATAGTATCATTTCAGCTCCCCTACAAATCCAAAGTATCAATACTCACTTTAGACTGCAAAAGATGTCCTTTAAATTTGAAAGTAGGATAAATTATTATTATATAGTAGGATATATAAATGTGCTTAAAATGAGAGTTTTTGTATGTGCTTGTTTCCACCAACGTCTGATGATCTCACGGGCTGCTAATTTTATTTTATAGTTTGTTCAAAACCCTATAAAATGGGTGTATATTTTTAAAATCCATCTACATATACCATGTAAAAAGTTTATCATAAGCTTTTTATGATGATATGATTTTTTATGAAAATGTTTATCTATTACACTGTTGCAGAAAATTATAGATGTGGAATGTCAATTTTATTTTTCTTAATAAAAATTAATAAGTTGAAAGGAATGCAGTTTTTGTGCAATTTAAATGTTAAAATATTTATATAATTATATGAACCTTAAACATATTTACTAGTTTAGAGAATTGTTTTCAAAATTATAGCAGATTTTTCTGGAATTTACATCATTCATAAAAGATCTGAACGTCTGCTGCTAGTGACTTCATCTATTCTTTGTTTGATTTGTTTCAAAATCATTTAGACCCCCTGGAAAATATAATTTAAGAACATTCCACCATTTTTAGTCGATCCTATCTCACGTTCCTGACTAAGATTTTAGCTATGAACCCAGCTACAGCACCAAATAGTTTTCATCACCTGAGTCCCATTTCTTCGACTAGGAGAAGATCCGTTGAACACTCATCCATACTCTTAGAACCGTATATTAGAAACATAGGGTGAGGGGGGGAGTCAGCATATATAGAGAATCTCTCTTTAATATTTGACCTATCGGATCATTACATCTCCATTAAAAGCTAAATATGATTCCCGTTAAAGTAAAAAAAAAAAACTGGTCTGTTGAATACCTAATTGCCTGAGTCCCTGGATAAACTGCGAACATAAAAAAAAAAAAAACCTCTATTGTCAGTTTTGAATTGTTAACTAACATGAAAATGTTTAATTGGAAGTAACACAATATGTATAGAATACTAGAGAAGCTATAGAAATACTTATAATAAACATTTATTGTTTGAAAAATATCGTTTCTTCTCTTTATTTTATATCTAAACTCTCAACAAAGTAACATTAAACCTCTTTCTTCATTTTATAGTTATATAATCTTTTCCAATAGCGAAGTTTGGAAGAATGTTTTTTAGAAGCCTTTGTTGGAAATCTTCTTAGCTTAGCAAAAATAAAGAAATTTTCTTTGGATATAGATTATTTTTTAATAAATAACTCAAATACTATCCAATTATAGTCTCAAAACTTTATTTCTTTTATTCGTCCAACCTTTCGGCCAATCCGGCCATCTTCAGGGACATCTACTCATATCACTTTGCAAACATTTAATTTAAAACACTCTAAAACTTCATTCAGGCTATTCTGCCCAGGTCAAAACATTTATATCTAATTAGTTAATTATCCATTAAAAACACAGTCAAAAATTATTTCTTTGCATGCTTGTTGGTTATGATAAATGTCTATTAATAGTGCAAACACCATTTATCATGAAGTTTTAGAGTGTTTTAAATTATATGTTTGCAAAGTGATATGAGTAGATGTCCCTGAAGATGGCCGGATTGGCCGAAACGTTGGACGAATAAAAGAAATAAAGTTTTGAGACTATAATTGGATAGTATTTGAGTTATTTATTAAAGAATTACCAGTCTCAAGAAAATATTAAGATTATAAATAAATAAGATTATTTTTTTTAATGTAGTAATTTTGAACCACTGATAGAAGCATTTTGAAAATTGATCAAAAATTTTATTAAAAAATCAGTATTATTTTGAAAAGTTGATATTTTATAGGACAAGGAAAATAAAAATAATTCCAATTTGCTTTTATTTTAATACTCTATTTGTAGCGTTCGATTCTTCTCTGATAGTAGTTAGCAGACATTGTGGATTAGGTAATTTTAACAAATTAGTATGAAAAATATATAAATGGATTTAACGAAATAAGTATGTTTTCTTCCAAAAATTTTAGATATTTGTCTAAAAATTTGTAGATATCTGGTACCATAATTATTTAATACTGTCATAAAAGAGTTAATAGAACCTGTTCATGAATCATGTTATTGTTCATCAGGCTAATTAAATCTTTTAACTTTCTGGAAGGGAAATCGTCCTGTTGTTAGCCTTTCAGAAAGTTGTTTTTTGTTTTATTTTTTAATACAACATCCTTTCATTATATTTCCTTACAACTATTTTTGTACTGAAAAATATCACTCCCCTTTTCAAACCTAATTATTTTTATTTCTAAAACCTTAAACAAATTCCACTCTGTATTCTTTATTAAATTAAAGGTCATCTTGTCATAAAGTTCAACGAATTCTTGTTCCTGAATCAGCATTCAAAGAAATTTTCATAACTCCTCACACTTCTTATTGGTATTTCTGATTACCTAGGTCAGGAACAATAGGTCCTGATTTCTTGGTCCTTTTAAAATGTATTTCGATGGTGCTATGACCTTAATATCTGTACTTTCACTTACCTAACTATGCAAGGAATAACGATAAGGGAAATCGTGAAGAATTTCAAATCCGTGTTTTTTGACGGAAATAAATGTTTTGAGGTTCCAGAGTCCATCCTTCACTTTTAGTTAGCTAAAGTCTCACAAAATATTTTGTGTGTATGAAAAGGCTGGCTCAAAAACGAAAAGTCGTGCATAAGTGAAAATTTAATATTTAAGGCGTATAAAATGTCTGGGACGTGACAGCAACTTTCTCGCTAAAATCGACCTACCAAAAGAGCAACTGTATAGAATCCATTTTTTTTTTTTTTTTTGTTATTTTTTCCAAAACAGCTATAACGGTTAAACTCGAGGAATCAATGAGTAATTAAGTGGTCTCAGACAGGTTTTATTCTCATTAAAATAGTCTAACAGGGGTTAAATGCCAAATTTTCAAAAGGTCTATTTCGGAAGTTCCTTAAATTTTGTGTACTAATAAATAATAAAATAATAAATATTTCTGATCTTTAACAATAATAATCATCCAGTAGATAGGAAGTATTATGAAAGAAGAATTTTATGAAAAACGGAAGAATTAAGAATTATATTCGAACGGGAAAAGGCGAGAACGTCCGAACTTTACTGATTGCATTTTGGTTGTTATTTTTCGAGAAACCCTGAAATACAAATTTTTATAGCTATATTTTGTTCATCATTTTCGCATTCTCTGGTCTTTTAGATTTTTTTTATTTTTGAAAAATCACAAAAAAACATATAACTTCAACACGAGTCCACCTATCTATGTAAATTTTCGCAATGTATGCAGGGTGCTAAATGAAATTTGAGAGTTGCATGCACCTCAGTAGATTTTTTTTTCAGCCGCTTAGCGATCCTGTTTGTTGCTATACAAGATGAAATATAGGCATTTTAAGATGTAATTTGTTGAAAAAAAATTTTTAATTAAAAGTGGAAATAATTTTTTATCTTATGAAATTATTCATAGCAACCATACTGAATAGGTTTTTCGAATTTTTGACAATATTTTTTTTTCACTGACCACTTTCAATAGAAAAATAATTTGGTCAGGGCCGATTAATTTTTTGTGGTGAAGTCCCTTGTGTTTTAAATTAGACTAAATTAAATTGTTATTATATAAGAACTTATTTGCTTAACCAGTATGTATTCTGTTGTAATTGCTTGTAATATGAAATTTATTATTATTTATTACTATTCATCTATATATGATCAGTAGTAATGAATTTCAATTTGTGACTTAAATAAGGAAAATGAAAAATAAAGAATACCCTGATTCCTCAGCTAAGGTTTTTTTATTTTATAAGCAGATCAAAAGAAGAAGCTAAACAATCTGTTAGTATATTTTAGGAACTATTTATTCTTTCCAGCCATAAATAAGTCTACACATTTTCTTCTGTTGATTTCCTTGTTCTTTGATCCGGATATATCAATGGCATCGATTAGAAAAAACATCAAAAAATATGTTCTGTAAAGTGTATACCTTAGTGTGGTTTGTAAATATTGCTTGAACAACATATTATGAAAGAAGAATTTTTAAAGAACTCAATTTTCATTTATAATCTTAACACTTTCTCGATATCAGTTAATATTGTTTAAATAAATAAAATTTTAGTCTCAAAACATTTTTATTCCTTTATATGTCCGACGTTTTGGCCTATTCGTCCATCTTCAAGAACAATTTTAATACAACTTTAGAACCAAATCATTTGAAAAAACTACTTTATGAAGGTTATTCTGCCCAGGTCATTTATATCAGTTCACAAATTACCCTAATTAGTCAACTTTTATATTAAAATAAAAATAAAAATTATTTATCTGAGTCAACGGTTGTCATAAATTTTACTGTTGATTTTGCACTGACCACTTTCAATAGAAAAATAGGTCAGTGTCGAGCATTACGCACTTTTAACATACCACCTTACTTTGATTTGAAATCAATCCTCGTTCGTTTCGGAACAGATATTTTTAGACTATTTACTGTGTCAATACTTTCCCTTACTAATTTGCCAATTGATACTTTCAGTTAATCACAGACTTAATCCGGTTCCTGTTACATCAGCTAGCCTTGAAAAAAACTTACCAATAGCTAAAATGCGTTATTTTTAAATCTTCCGGATTAAAAAAAAATAGAAATTTTTTTTTTTCAACTGAGTAACGTTTAGAGCTTAGCGTCTATGTATGGTTTTGGTCCATACATTCCCAATCAACTGCCAACAAAAAAATTAAACCTCTTATAATTTAACCTCCTAAAAATTTTAGGTTTATGTAAAGTACGTGGCTGTTCGATATACTTTCAACATCTTAGTACTGAAGGCGACCGGATGTCTGATACGGGTCAGATTTTAACTATACCTATCAAAAATAGAAATATTCTTAGTAATAATTTTTTTATTGTGAACTGCTTGTTAAAATAATGTATATTTTAATGAACAGAGGTAAATTATTTTTTAAAAGTCTCAAAAGTTCGTAGGGTATCGGATCAGAGCAATAGCTGTTGCGGGATTTGCTAAGAAGAGTTTAAAAAGAAGTGATTTTTATTACATAATGCTTAGAAAATTTAAAAATGAGTTTTCAATTTTTAACAGTTCATTCTTAATCAATAAAATGTCCAACTCGGAAAATAATTCTGTTAGATCTTCCTCGGTACGTGCAGAAAGCGTTAGTGGCCTTTTAGATAAGTAATATTGGTAAATTTCCTCAGCCCACATAAAAAAAAGAAAATTAGTTTATTTGAGAAACTATACACTACTATTTATGATGCTAAACCTTTGTGAAATGAAATGGTTATGATAATAACTTCTTATGTTATGACAGACAGTTTCATTTAGCAAAGCATTCAAATTGAAATAAGGTAAAGCAATTTTAAAGGACGTTTGAGGTTTAGCTGAAATGCTTATACCCCTCAAATCCTTTCCAACTTCTGTAAATAGTTTGCATGTTTATAACTCTAACAGAACAGAATTTTCCTGTTCTATTTTCCACATTCCACCCGTTAATGTGTACATAGTCGATGCTTTAGTTGAAAAAGGGTGCATCTGACCAAAAAAGAATTTGGTTTTATTTTGAAATAGACTTGTTATAAACTTAATGCCGTAGATAGGGATTCAGGTAGTCCCGAAACTATTAGGATTGTTAAGAGTTAGCACAGTCTATGGTACAATCTACAGAACATGTCAAATACAAAATTAATTTTTTTTTCTATGCCAGATGTGTATCTATTGAAGCAAAGCAGTGATGTGTTAGTGAGCTATAAATAATTGTAGTCAATGAAATGTATAGTTAACCATAATATAAGATAGTAATAACTAAGGCGTTCGGCTATAAAACATGGTAACTGAATTTTTTTGTGAAATTCAAGGTTTTAGCATCACAGGCTATTTATTGTTGCAAACATCTTTCGGAAATTAAGATTTATTTAGAAAACGAAATCGGTAATAAGTTATGGTAGGGAATTCCTAGTTGGACATAACAAATTGAAATTAAGAAATATTTTAACTAGGTAAAAGATTTATTTTGTCAGTTAGCATGTTTTACAACGGAACGACTCACCTATTTACCTTTAAAAAAAATTAGTATTGTTTAAATAAATAAAATTGTATTCATTTTAGTCTCAAAACATTCTTTCTTTATAAGTCCGACGTTTCGGCCAATTCTAGGACAATCTTAATACAACTTTAGAACCAAATCATGCAGGTAATTCTGCCCATGTCATTTATATCAGTTCACAAATTACCCTAACCAGTCAATTTTTCTTATTAAATTAAAGATTAAAATTATTTATCACAGTCAAGAGAAAAATTTATCACAACTGTTCCCATATTTTATGCTCTGCTATATAGGAATACAAATGTTTTGAGACTAAAATTTTATTTATTTAAACAATATTAACTAGTCTCGAGAAATTGTTAAGATTATAAATAAAAATTGAGTACTTTAAAAATTCCAATTTCGTAATGTGTTGTTCAAGCAATATTTAATGTTATATTTATGCATATTTATATTTAAGGTATGCACTTTGCAGAACATATTTTTGAGTTAAAATCTGACCCGTTTCAGACATCCGGTCGCCGTCAGTACTAAGATGTTGAAAGTATATCGAACAGCCACGTACCTCACATAATCCTAAAATTTTTAGGGGTTAAATTATAAGAGGTTTAATTTTTTTTGTTGGTTGTTGATTGGGAATGTATGGACCAAAATCATACAAGAGACAATAGACGCTAAACTCTAAACGTTACTCAGTTGAAAAAAAAATTGTATTTTTTTAAATCCAGAAGATGAATAAAACTAACACATTTTAGCTGTTGCTAAGTTTTTTTCAAGGCTAGCTGATGTAACAGGAACCGGATTAGCTCTGTGATTAATTGAAAGTATCAATTGGCAAATTAGTACGGGAAAGTATTGACACAGTAAATAGTCTAAAATATCTGTTCTGAAACGAACGAGGACTGATTTAAAATCAAAGTAAGGTGGTAAGTTAAAAGTATGTAATGCTCGACCACTGACAAATTATTTTTCTATTGAAAGTGGTCAGTGCAAAGTCGTTGACCGAGATAAATAATTTTAATTTTTAATTTAATATGAAAAATTGACTAATTAGGGTAATTTGTGAACTGATATAAATGACCTGGGCAGAATAGCCTGCATAAAGTAATTTTTTAAATGATTTCGTTCTAAAGTTGTATTAAGATTGTCCTTGACGATTGATGGACGTATTGGCCGAAACGTCAGACATATAAAGGAATAAAAATGTTTTGAGACTAAAATTCTATTTATTTAAACAATATTAACTAGTCTCGAGAAAGTGTTAAGATTATAAATAAAAATTGATTACTTTAAAAATTCCACTTTCATAATATGTTGTTCAATCATTACTTAATGTTATATTTATGCATATTTACAAACCACAATAAGGTATACAGTTTACGGAACATATTTTTGAGATGTTTTTTCTTATCGATTTCATTGATATATCGGTATCAAAGAACAAGGAAATCAACAGAAGAAAATGTGTAGAGTTATTCATGGCTGGAAAGAATAAATAGTTCCTGAAATATAATTCACCACAATTTCACCTACGGATAAGTTCTTTCAGAGGGTTGATACTAGTTGAAAGGAAGTGATCGTTTACTTAAGAAATGAACAGAGGTACATCAAGCAAGTAAAAATATAGGAAGGAATTCTGGTTCTCAGTTTTTAAAAAAGAGGTCATGAAAAGAAACTGCAACTTTCCATTTTTTGTGGGAATTAGGTTTTTGATGTTTTATTATTTTTCACATTGGAATATTCCTCACTCTTTAAGTTTGAGATTGATCTTTAATGAATCCCATATAAGGATACAGATCCGATTGAAAGTCTTATAATGTAAATGTCATGGAAGAAATCTTCGTATATGAAATAATACCTTTTTTGATCCATCTCAATCTTTGTGAATATAACTCCACTCACAAAAATCGTATATATCTTGTTTTTAAAAATAAAATTTACAGGTGAAAATGACTTCAAGTACAAAATTCGTCAATTGAAATAATCCTATGAAAACCATCGCAGTTAAATCTCCGCGATTCGGTTTCAGAGAACTGTATACAGCTATTAAAGTTTCCGAACCGGACCGCGAAATCCAATTAAGATATTTGAAATGAAAGCGATAATAAAGGATCTCTTTGATTGGCCGTTTGTGCTAGGAACCAATCCTCAGTCGCCCCATTCCTGTTTATTTCGATCCAAAATAGATTCTGTAAAGCGGCTATTTTAGAAGATATTGGTGAGGAAGGATGTTTTCAGGCACTCATCCTGGGAATCATTCTTTATCCTTCTAAATGAAAGGTTGGAATGAGTATAATATTTTATCCTGTGTAGGTAATACTACTTTATAATTTCATTGTATGGTTTTAACTTGATTTAAAAAAAATAACGAACTAGGGTCGTCTTTAACCAAGAAAGGGCACCGAGCACTCATTAGATATGGAAAACCCTCTTTAGATTAGAGAATTAATTTTCAGAACAACTATGGGTTACCAACGGAATTTAACTACGTACAAGTTAAAATCATTAAGTTAGACCAATAAAAAAATAACATTTACTAAATGTGCATATCTACCATTTTTATTTTAAAAATTCAACTTATTCAGAACAATTTGTTTTTAAAATTATTCACTTTATATCGACATCAGGGATAAATTGCTCAATATTTCTTGAAGCTGTAGATAGAACCTCTTATTTAAATCTTAATTAGTTTTAATTTATTGATCTCAGGAGTAAGTAGGCTCTGTGGATCGGAGAGCACGGGGGCTGGATCTCTGCGAGAAGGAATTGCCCCAATCTGCCATCGGCATTCCTTATTTTGTTCTTAAGTTTGTTGATTATTAATTTTGTCTGAGTAAACTTATATAGTGTTGGAAAGATAAAATATACGGGGAATGCATGATTTTTTTACGAATAACCTATAATTTCACTATCATGTATCGGGTATGGTTTTAATGTCCGTTTCTAGTGTCCATGTCATTGCTGTGGCCAGTCTGAGGCTTCGTTAAATGCTCCTAAAATTCATAGGTAAGTTCTTTTTACAAAAGCTCTTTTCAGGCTTGAGACTGACAAGGCTATAGTCAGATTATTTCCATTCGGTGAAGTAGCGAACACGAGAATGATCTTTGGAGAAGAAGGAAGAATAGCGAACTATCTCGACACTACCAAGAAATGAGCATCTCCTCACATATTAAAATACAAAGACTAAAATGGGTAGGCCATGTCATTACGATGAGCGAGGATAGAATGGCAAGTTAGTCGTACCGGATGGTTGGTACACCGAATGGTGTACGTCCATGACGTAGGCCGATGGACCAATGGAAAGATGGAGTGGGGCAGAGTCTTCAACAACTGAAGATTTGTAATACCTATTTTTGGTGACAGAGAAAGATGGTTGTCGGCTGTTGACGAGGCCAAGGGCAGCTTTATGCGCATGTTGTGACGATATAAGAACAAGAAGAAGAGGTGGAGTATTTAGCAATTTTTTTTTTATTTATTTATTTATTGATATTTACAACTGTATAAAAAATACAACAAGTAAATTTGATCATAATGACATAATGATATGATACAGCATGTAGAGAAACTACCCAGTAGTAGAACTCTAAAAACAGTTTACAATATAAGGTCACGAGACCATCTTCTTTTCAGGCGCCTCGGAGGATTGCTAAGAATGGAAGAAGAAGCAAGAATTATTTTTTTTTTATAAAATTATTTGTTATTGAAAATTCTTATTTAAAGTTTTATTCAGCTCTATAAGCTTCTGTGTAAGAACACCAGATTTTTAAGTATTACCATTTATTAAAACCAAACATCGGATCAATATTATAGGAAATAAATTATGTATTTGTAGATAAAACTTTTCTATCAAGAGCAAAGGAAATGATTCACCACAAAAGACCTACCAACTGCGTAAAGGCAGAATGTGAGCACCTTCTTGATACCAAAGCACGAAACTGCTAAAACAATACGGACGACTCACACTAGCATGTGGCCACATCAAGAAGGATTCCTCTGAACTCGAGATGATAACTGTAGCAATAAACACTATTTATGAGCCATACCCCATGGAGTAATGGCTGCATAATTATCCCGATGGGTCCGCATGAGGTATGAACAAAGGAGCTGACCTTGGGATCGAAACATAAATTATCAACAGCTGGTATTGCAGAGTCACCTACTGAAAATCGGTAATTGTAGAAACATGGCTGCTATTATGGGGAAAAGAGGAAGAGCTATTGCTCTGCAGCGGATACCAGGCCATGGTCGGTACAATGGCAAAGAACAAGATGGCAGGTTAGCTAAGCTCGGTTGTGCGGAGAACCAGCCGGTTCGGTTGAAGTGGTTACTTGCTTACATAACAGAGAAATCTATTATAGTTCTCATTGTAAGGACAGAAAAAGCGTAAGTGAACAAGTGGGAGAGCCTACTGGAAAAGGATAAACGAACCCTTATAATCTTAGCAGAGCTGAGGGAGTTGCTTGCTTCAGCTTAATGATATGGCACAATCTCCTCCTATAACACCTCCATCGGATAGGGATCTCAGACTCAGCGACATGCTCTCTATACAGCATGGATGACATGAATGGAGATCATATTTTAACGTGTATTGGTCTAAAAAAAATTCCAACTAGATGGAAACCAACTCAAGAGAAAAGGAAACTTATATTGGGCTGCAAGAGGGAAATGTCTTAATAGTCTATTTCCTGAAGCGTAGGAAAAAAAATAATAAATAAGAAAATAACAATAATTTATTATAGTTACTTTGACAATCAGCCCTAAAACATACCAGGTATATAAACATACTTGATATTTCTTGAATAAATTATATAAGTTAGAATGAACTTCATGCCTTATTTAAAAAAATAGACAAAAACCATTCCTTATATAAATTTGTTTCTAATTTTCGTTAGTGTTATTTCTCAATTAGAGTGAAAATGTGTCTACCCTTCTTGATTTTAATTTTTTCCCATGTTATTTACATAAAAAAATATATTTGGTTTTATTGCATTACTATGCAAAATATGAATGTCACGGCAGAAAAGGTAGAATGTAACCTTAGTAATACTTAGCAGGCAAATTTCGAAGTATTTTCTTTGAATGATGACAGAAATTAATTTTTAATAAACAAAACATCATTCTGGATTTGGAAAAGAAGTTACAATAAAAAATACTCTAATAGAATTCAAAATGTTATAAAAGAATAGTTAAAAATAAAAGAAATAATTAGAAAATTTTCAGGTGTTTAACAAGAGTTCTTGAGTCTTGAAGGAAAATGTACAAGTAGTTTTCTGTATTGAAATATTCAACTATTTTAAGTCAAGTCCAGAATCACAATTTTAAAATATTAAGCATTAGAAAGAAAAGGCAAACTCAGTCGTAACATCAATAATTCCTATTTTTTTTTATATTTTTATTTTTTTTTATGTAAGTAGAGCTTATTATGGCTGATATCATTCATATAATCCATGGAATAAATTTCTGACAGATATTTTCATTATCAATGGTTTTTACAATAAAACTAAGATTTTTTTCAATTAATTATGAAGTTTAGACGTTTAAAAAAATATATATATATTAATCTACACGTAATTCAATAGAAAAAATATTATGTATGAACAGTAATATTTTTTGTTACCATTGTTTTAACTACTGGAGTTGGCTCAACTTAATTATGTATTAATGACTAAATTAAATGTTTTAATAAAAATGTTTGAGCATTAATATAAAATAGAAAATAGAAAAAAAAGAGATTGTATACAAGGGGCAAGCATCTAAGAATTTTATTTGATAACAATTAAATTAATTGCAATAAAATGAAATTGTATATTTATGAATTATTACAATATCGTACTTAATAAAGTAAAAAAAAAAATAAATGGAATGTATACTGCTATTACTTTTGTATGCCTCAATTATTTATTTGTTTTTGTATTTCATCTGCTGATTAAAAATATTCATTGACTTATCATTATAATATATTTAATTTTATTTTTCAGAATGAAAAATTATATAATAAATTATTAGAAATTAAAATATGGTTAGAAATATAAGAAAAACAAAAAACAATACTTTAAGGAAATGGTTTTATTTGTGTTTTAATACAAATTTGAGTTTCAATAAGAGATTATTACTGCTTGCATCCAGCTGAAATTGCTATTCAATCAAGTCGCGTTGCGTTAACAATAATGAAATGAATTTCTCATAGGTAAATTCAAATTCTTCTTTATTTACAATCACTAATTCCTTTTAAAATTGTTTTAATTCAGGCACATCTTTATTCACCATTAAAACCCATCTCAATAATTTTCTACGTGGCTTAGATCTTAACTAGAACTAACATTGTATTATAAAAAATATTGTCATTATATGCATTTAGTAATATTCTCCTGTTTATTAATTACACATTAAATTTTATCTTAAAGTTATAATTATTTCATTCAAATAGTGAATCTTTATCGTTCATTATGCCATTAGGAGAATTGGTACTATGCAACTATCATTAATAATTTCATAGATAGCCTGTTGGTTGAAATTATCTATCGTCTAATTTTTTTCCTACCGACTAATGAGGTAGGAAAAAGATTCCATTGATTTTTATTGATGAGTTCACAGAAACCAGAATACATAATACTTTCCCTAGTGTCGTGATGAGAACTTTTGTCGGTTGTTAGCTTTTCTTTAGTTTAGCTTTATAACCGTAAAATTAAAATTGTTTTAGTGGAAATTTGGGGCTTATTTTATAAAAAAAATTTAATATCCTCGTGATATTAGCACAAAAATGATCGAAAAATTATTGTACACTTAAATATATTTTTATTTATTGCTTTAGAGTAACAGGAAAGAGTTAATCCTTTTATGTTATAATATGTTGATAGTTACTTTTAATTGTGTTTTATAAAAACATATTATATGTTAACATATCATTAGTAAACCTGCCTCTGTTAGGGGCTCTAAGTAATATCATGTTTTAAAAGTGAGGAAATGTAAAATCATGTCTTCCCTAAAAATCATTATGGCCATTTATGTGAAACTGTTCAAAATTTGTTTTTTTAAATGACAATACCACTAAATTTGTCGGTAACAAGGAGCTAAATGCGCACATTTCTAGTGGATGATATACAAGTGGAGCCGTCTTTGATATTTGTATCTAATATTAATTATTCATATCAATTTTAAAATGGATTAAATATCAATTTGATTAGTATTTGAGTTTACCCATGATATTTAAATATTTCTGTTGATTATAAGACTAATAGTAGACATTTGAATTAATGTACTTATAATTATTATAAATTGTAGGTAAATTTATACAGAATTTTATTAATTATTTTGAATTTAATTATTTAGTAAATAGATAACTTTAATGAAAAACTGCTGACCAGCTATTTTTGATAACTTTTCTTAGCTCTATTACTTACTTTATCCTTTATATATATTATTTGATTTATATTGTGTTGTATTTCTTTACTTTAGTTGAATTTAAAAAAAATTCAATTTAACGGAACGGATACAGATTGTTATCCACCGGATAAACCACAAAATATCTTTTTCAGATGTAGGAAAAAGGGAGAAAAATAATCACTCTTTTAAGTAGAAGTTATAGTTTTAAAAAGAAATTGATATTTTGAATATAAAAAAAAAGTTAGGAATTATATTATAAAATTCCAGCGCAAACTTGAGTTGAAAATAACCGAAATTGAAGAAATAGGATTGGATGGCAAATATTCTGGGTCATGTGTATCTATCTAAATAAGTAATCGGTCAGATTAAGCAATTTCGTCGATGTGGGATTGTTTATCAGATTACGAGTGAGCTTTAATAATTCACCGCAAGATTTTCATTACAACATTGATGAATCCGATTCTCATTCTAATCCATATTTTATTGATATCAGAATTCTTTAGTGGTTTCCCCAAGATTAATTTTGAGTATATTTGTTTTCGCTTGTACGTGGGCCAGTATAGCAATTACGTTAGGTTCAACTAAGGTGTGATTTCACACCATTTTCCAATTTCAGGCGCTTTTTAAATATTGTTCGATTAGACTATCTTAAAGTTTTCTCTCCCCATTTAAGCTAATATTTGAAAAGTGATATAGGTCCGTCGCTCCCTGGGGGTCTTAGCGGGGCGGGCCCGGCAGTGAAGGATTGCCTTTTTTTGCACTGATCTCCTCTTGTGTGATTATGACATGTCTTACATCAACCAACCTACTCGCTATAATTGTCTGTTTTAAATTTAAGAATAATTATAATTATAATAATAATAATAATAATTATAATGAATAATTATGTTATAAGATTTATGAAATCATTAAAAAAAAAAAAAGCATAGTTTGATGGTAATCATATAATAAAATGATTCCTCATAGTTACTGCTATGATCGTCATAAAATCGGCGGAATATATGTCTTAGTCATTTGGATTA
>NW_027106137.1:1150327-1154502 GCF_000696795.3 Halyomorpha halys | reverse complement strand
TAGTAGCCTATAAGTCATAAACGGTAAAAGATATGAAAACAAAGTATAAAGACTAACATTGATCTTCGTTTCATGCACGACGAAAAATGATCTATAAAAGATTAGTGATTGGTCATCTCGAAAGGAGCGATTGTTGATTACAAGAGTAAATTTTACAAGATGGGTACAAAAATTCAACTTTTCCGATAAAATTTGATCTGGAATATCATAAAATATGTTATAGATAACAAACTTTATTGTCGTTTGCCAGCTTTTAACTTGCACTTACATATACGTGAAATATACAGTAAGGAGAAGTATCGACGGAAATACACGTCCCCTGGGACCAAATAATCAAATTTCTTTAAATGGTCGATGTGTATTTATCAGCCTAGCTGAAAAACAGAGTGTGACGAATGAACGAACGAGTTCACATATTTAATGCGGGTTTGTATCTCTGTGATTTGACAGGAACTTTCTCGAAAAATCGACTGACTGGAAGTACCACTTTTTAGCCCAATTTTGATAAAACTCGATATTTGATTGTATAATTGAATAAATGATCTTTAATATCAGATAGTATCTTATTCTATTTGAAATTATCTGTCAGGGTTTAAATTCGGATTTTTCAAAAATCATCCTCTTAAGTAACTTTAATCATGTTTACTTTATATAATTAACAATTTCACAGTTTTAATTGTTATGAAAAAATGATATATATAAACTAAGATTTGATAAGTAACCTAAGGAAATTAGGGAAAATGAAAATTCCAGTTTGAAAACACATTTCTGGAAGAGAGTGCTGTAACATAGACTTAGTATGTATTATGTATTGTTGGAAAGCCAAAAAATTGATAGTCCGAAAAAAAACAAAAAAAAAACGAGAATCTTGATTGATATTTATATTTATATATTAGATACAGATTGAGATTTAATTCAATATTTATTCTATAGAAAAAGGTGACTGTGTGGACAGGGGTGGAGGAGGAATTACTGCTGACGAATATTTCATCTTATTTTGATTGCTGATAAGATCAATCGCTACTGCCATATTGGGTCTGCGAAACTACGGTTTTACCTAAAATTTAAGAATTAGGTATAAGCTCAATTAAAATAATTAACAGTGTAAAATAGCGATTAGAATAGTTACTGCTAAACGTGTAAAATTTATAATGTTTTCTCACTATTCCTTTCCAATTCAATAGTTGGAAAAATTTAAGAGGAAACTTCTAAATAAATGTCAATAAACTACTTTTTTGCAGCTATCATTGAACACAGCGAACCACATTTTTGTCTACATTCTTGACGGATAACTTTTTTGGTAAAAAGCTGGTCTACTATTACGTTCTTTTTAATCTAAGGTTACAATTAGAATGAGAGTAGTATTTATAAGCAAACGTTATTAGGTATTTTCTCATTTTCAACGAACAGAGTTTCCTAGGAATCTCGGGTTACATTCCTGACGAATTATTTCTCCCTAACCTTGGTCTGAAGTGCCTGTCAAATGGTTAATGGCATAAAAATAATTGTTATGTAATGGAGATTAACATTTACAATTGTACATTTATTTGGAACCGAATAGTAATAATTAATTAAATTGGTTAATGATGTATGATGCATACATATAATTATTATTGGATACTATGGAAGACATTAAATTGTTTCCAATGCTTTTTCTGGCAATGAAATTTACTGAATACAACCAAAATACAAAAGTTTTATTTTCAAGTGATTTTATTGTGCAATGGAATTGAAGTTGTCATGATAAAGATTATTTTCGAAAATTCCCAAACAAAAACTCCACCCTCCTATGATGGTGTAAAGAAAGAATGGCTAAAACTCTTAGGCATTAGAGCATCCTAAAATTCTGCCCGGTTTTACCCACAGGAGGACTAATGTCTAAAAGAAAGACATGATTAAATTATAACTAAGTTGGTAAATAAAGTTTTTAGGTTTAAATTAATTGTTCATTTCTTTCCTTATTTTATGTTCTAACTTTCCACCGATTAGGATCGTTGAGTATCTTTCTGTGGTGCAAACGTAACTTGGTGGTTAACTGAAATTAGGAATAGTTAGGAAGTTGTACTACAAAAGTTGTACCACAATTAGTAAGTCTGAAAAGTTCTTTTTTCCAGGGAAAAAAAAACAAACGTTTCTCGACCTGGACTGTTACAAAACAACTTAGGAAACGTAGCTCGAAGTAAAATTGTCATTTCATGACGATATTATTAAAAACAATATGAAATTAATCTGAAGGCTTATAGAATGTGATTAATAAATCCTATTAATAAAATCCATGGAACGGATAGTTTATAAGCGAAAGTAGAGCTTGGAGTTTGACAAAATTGTACTGGACGATGTTTACTCTAATCCGAAACCTTTTTCCAACTTTTTGTGGTTTTTGAATTATAGGTTTGACAGGAGAAATGTATAAGCGAAAGTAAAGGTGGATTGTGATGAACTTGAAATGAGAATATTTAGAAACCAACTCCATAATCCCTGATTTAATCATAATAGATTGGTTCCTTGATGTCTAATGCGTAAAATGGGATTGGCAATTTTGGAATCCTAAGAAATGTTTTATTTTTGTTTTTTTGAACGAATAAAATGAGTACGTATTTCGGATTGTGAGGAAGAAATACAATAGTTAGCTTTATTATAACACATTTTAAGATGTTTGGTGGCTATTGAAACATATGTATATAAAAATATTCAAAATGCCATTTTGTGGACAAATCGTTCTTACATAAGTAAGTAAACGTTTTCTTTTTCATGAGTAATCAAACACAATAAAAAGGGAATAAAGCAAAGGAAAAACAATTAGGATACTGGAGTTCATTGTCCCTGAATTAATTATAAGTTGAGATACTAAAAACTGTAATAATTTAACATGTTTTAAGAAGCTTAGGGCTCGGTTCCCCACCCCAACCCTTACCCTCGCCTTTGCCACCTTCCAGTTTTTCCTAAAACAGGGTCGCTTTTAGTAAAACAGACAAGAACTTCACGTTCTTTTGAGCAGCATCGATTCATAATTATGTGCTTTTATAACGCCTGAGGTAACACAGGGTTTCGGCTTATATCTAACGTTTTACACAGGAATTTTTTGTCATCTAGAGAGAAAAGAAATATTAGCTTCTCTTTAATTAAATAGAATTCTCTCTTATTATAATGAAAAAAATAGTAATAACTCTTTAATTTTTAATGGTAGCTTGATTTTCCTAAACTTTAGGAAATATGTTTTTTTAAGATAATCAGAATGTTTACGAAATGGCCGTTGACATACATCGATACAAAAAATGAATATGAAAGATTAATAATTTTGTTTTTTAAATTTATTTATTTAATACCAGATCGAAAAAGAAAAAAACAAGAAAAATAGAAGTAGTGTGAATTATAGAATCAATAAATACTGGATTTATAACAGAATGTCATGCAGCAGCCTGGGCTTCAGTCTTCGGGTGAGGTTGGGTTTCCCAGGTTGTAGGTCACTGTTCCTTTAACTGTCGGCAACGGGGAGTGGAACTTCATGAACCGTTTTTTGATGTAATCATCTATTGACTCCATTCGTAATTCTCAATGAAATTGGCTATTTCTTATGAACCTGCGATTCTTAGGACTTTATTTTGAAGAATTTTGGTAAAATTCAATTTTAAATTAGGGGATTTAAATTAGTAATAATGTTTTTCCTTCCTTGTCTTAGTAATAATATTTTTCCTAAGTTCAATCTATTTACATCTAAAATTTACTTCAAAAGGAGTTGTAACCATTAATAAATTACCTTTTTTTAAGATTCCCTTCTAAGTTGAAAAGTAATATACTATGAAATAATTATTTTGTTATATATCTCGTACTTTGCAATGTGCTGTCTTGTTATCTAACACGAGATATCACACTAATAGTGTCCTTCATACTGAAACAAAAAATATTAGTGACTGTGCTTTGTAATTTGTGTCGTTGTGTTTATAAACTAACAGATCGATAAAACAGAACTGAATACGTTTTTGATGTAGAATTTCAATTAAAAAAAAAACTTTACTTTTTAGACGTGGATATAAACCTTTTGATATAACACTTTATTATTTTCAACTATGCAATGAAATTAAAACCGCATACATTTATTTAAAAAATTATGAAATTATCCAATCATATACATGTACAGGTATAACAAATAAAATAGACCTTTAGCAAAAACTGGG
>NW_027106137.1:1148845-1150277 GCF_000696795.3 Halyomorpha halys | reverse complement strand
AGGAATTTTTTGTCATCTAGAGAGAAAAGAAATATTAGCTTCTCTTTAATTAAATTGAATTCTCTCTTCTTCTAATGAAAATAATAATAATTCTCTAATTTTTAAGGGTAGCTTGATTTTCCTTAACTTTAGGAAATATACATTTTTCATTATTTTTTAAGATAATCAGATGTTTACGAAATGGCTGTTGACATAAATCGATACAAAAAAGAATATGAAACATTAATAATTTTTTTATATTTATTTATTTAATACCAGATCGGCCTGGTGGGCTTTACATAGTTGATATAACCGTTACATTTAATTTTTCGTTTTTTAACAATTGATTATAGGGGGTATAGTCTCGTACGAAACACACCCGTAACTATATACAATCTTATAATTAAAAGAAAATAAGACAAAATGAATAGATAAAAATAATGCTTCCTAGTAAAAGAGAAAAGTAAAATTAGTAAAAAAAAAATGACATTTGTAGACTTAACAAAACAAACAATTGCCCTCTAATGGTAAAAAAAAGGGAAAAGAAAAAAATAAGTAAAATAGAAGTAGTGTGAATAATAGAATAAATAAATATTGGATTTATAACAGAATGTCTTGCAGCAGCCTGCTGGGCTTCAGTCTTCAGGTTGAGGTTGGATTTCCCAAGTTGTAGGTCACTAAAATGGAATATGTATACTTGTGTGCGTCCATATTCACTTTCTTGGATTATGTATGCTGTAGTAAAGGTATTATACTCTTATGAATGGTAAAAACGAACCAAAACAATACCTGTACGAAAAAAACAAAAAAAACTGAATGTTTAAATTGATTTAAATTTAATTATTTTTTCAAAAATTCGAATGCATTGTTGCAAATGAGATTCATTGATTAATAAGTGAAAGTGTTGCATCTGTACTCTTATTACTGTATTTAGATTTCCATCTAAGTTGAAAAGTAATATACTATGAAATTATTATTTCGTCATATTTTAATTTAAAAATACTATACTTCTTTATTATATATAATACTTGTATTATATATTATATACTTATAGACTTATATTTTTTATTAGGTGCAATGTCCCTAACGCGCAATTTGCAATGTGCTATCTTGTACTTTTTAAACCCAAGATATTACACTAATAGTATCCTTTATCTTGAAACAAAAAATATTAGTGACTGTGCTTTGTAATTTGTGCACTTTTTTATTTATGAACTAACAGATCGATGAAACTGAATACGGTTTTGTTGTATAATTTCAATTAAAAAACAATTAATAAACCTTTACTTTCTTGACGTTGACATAAAAACTTTTGATATAACACTTCTTAATTATTTTCAACTATACAACATGTACATGTATAACAAATAAAATAGACCTTTAGCAAAAACTGGGCTATTTTACTGCGGCCTTTAAGGGCCCCACTTTCAGTTAGCCAGAAATAAAAAAATGG
>NW_027106137.1:1143212-1148395 GCF_000696795.3 Halyomorpha halys | reverse complement strand
ATATTTAAGGCGACCATATTTCCTAATTAAATTAGAATGATGTATTTCGTAAAAAAAGAATTATAATGACTGAAATCATCAGGCACCTATTTATTTTGTGTTTATAAAAAATACATACAAATGAATGCAACAATAAACTATAAAGCTTCATCATGAAACAACCAATTAGTTTTTTATAATCTTAAAAGTAATAATAAATTCACAAAACATTTCCGCGTTTCTGCCTAAACATACAAAAATATTATACATTTTTATTAAAACATATTTACTTTAAATTAAAATATGCATTTTATACGGCGTTTTCATTTGATATATTACCTCATAGAAATATAAATAATCTTATTTATTTATTGTTCATTTTTCAAAACTAATATAAAAGAAATTTATCAAACAAATAGTACATTTGGTAGAAGGTACTTTCAAAGATACTGAAATCGAGTAGGACACAGTTAAAAAGGGGTATTATGTTTAAAAAAAAAAAAAAAAAAAAAAAAAAACGGACGTTTGTTCTCTGTAAATTACTCAGATATGAAGAAGCGGTGTGAGAAAGTCTCTTAGTAATCTCCATGCTTTAAATTTTCAACGATACTGAGAAATTTATTTGCAAATGGGCTAGACTTTTTTTTTATTTGAACATTTTTCTTCTACGCCTAGCGGGGTTGATGTAATAACGAAAACGGGTTGAGGGTAGCCTCTTTTTCTTCATTATAATGGATTTTAAGAAGGGGCTAAGGGAATTTGATCTTTTGAAAAGGGGTAGTCTATATTTTGTGTCGGTCTGATGGTATTGGATCTCACCAGAATTGTTAATTCAAATAATTTAGTTACTGTACACAGTCGAGTCTGAGTCTGTTTGCGTGTGTCTGCCACCTTTGTGGCCGTCCTGTCGTTGTCAGGGTCCTAAATAATGGGTTCGTATCGTATTGAACGCTGTCAAGAAATTTGATATATCTCCTCGACATGAATTCTGTCACAGTCATTACTTCGAATGTCGTATGTATGTGGACCGTCTTTGCTCTTTGAAGTGAAGTATGTCTCACTATACTTCTGAAACTGTTGGAGCCTCTTGGCCTTTGAAGGTACTATGTTGGTCAGCATAGGTGCTCCGTAGAGCAGGGCTGGGCCTCAGCACACTTTTGTGGATCATTAATTTGAGTCAGAGAGAAAAATGAGGAGAAGTTAGTCTTTAAATGACCCTCAACATCGCTTAAATATTAAACTACTCAAAAATACTCATCCTCATTCCACAGTCACGTTTTGGACTTTCTTACACAAATCGAACCTATCAGTAAATCGTCAGGTATATTCAGAGCATATGTTTTGGAACGGAAAACTATACTAAGCATGAATCTAACCAAACTTTCGTCGACTCTGAAAGTTCTTAGCACAACAAAGAGTATTTTTTTTTAAACATCTGTTGTAATAATACCAGCCATTACAGAGAAAAAGGCTCCAATGATTTCAGCAATTATCGTACTTCAGTTTATAACTTCGTTTTATGAAGTAGGACTTAAGTAAGTAATCTCAGATGGTCTTATGTTTCCATCCATTAGCTCTTAAGATTGGAATATGCTTGTTAACCGAGCAGTAGATGGGACTATAGTTGAAGGACCTTAAACTTTTAATCCAGCAAATATAGATAGAACGTATCAGAAGATGTATATATAAAAACACTTTTCGATTATTTTTAATTTCTGTAATCATTATAACATTATTATTTTAAACATATATAATTAATTGATGACTTTGACCATCGAATTGGTTCTGGAGACATAAATCGAGACTTTAGTACGCGCTCATAACGTAACTGTGGACGTAAGCTAAGAAGGGTTGCAGTTGAAAATAGCAGACTGTTCTCTATTCGTTAGATGTTCTCTTAAGTGGCCCTTAGGCCTTAAGTGCACTTTCTTGTTTGTGCATCATCTCGCTTCGCTTTGTGCCCTTGGTCAGCAGCCTTCGGTCTCATTTGGGTTTTATTAACCCATTAAAAAGCACTAGAATAGAGCAGTTTAATTTAGTTCTTGGAATTGGCAGTACAATAGGTCTCTTGTAATGGATTACTAGAGTAAGACTTTAAATATTTTGATAGAATAATATAGCGATTATTATGTTAATATAAATTTTTTTTTTTAGAAATTCTTAGCAAATTCATTAACCCTCATTAATAGCGTATAAGAATAAACTTAAAAAATCAAATGGTAATCATGTTCAATAATTAATAGAATTAGATTTTAGTTTGTGTTTTAATAAAAGAAAAACCATTGCTTGACTTTGAAGTGAGTAATCCTTACAGATATATTTCTGTAATAATCTTGCGAACAAGCCAATAAACCATACTTAATTTATTTTTTGATAGACCATTCCGTTATTTCTATTAGAATGCCTGTTCTACTAGAATGTCTAATTACCCTTAACGCGAGCGGACCGGTTCAAACTCTAATTGTTTAAAGAAAAAAATCGTTAAAAGGTGAGTAAATTAAAGCGTAAAAGAAGTGTCATTATAAGTTATAATAAATAAAATAGTTACATAAAAAAAAAGAAATGGATAACCTATTATTGATGTCGTCCCAAATAGTTGCTTATATTGGTCTTAGAAAATACTAAATATAAACTAAATTTAATTTTTTAATAAACTTTAAAATAGGAGGAAAAGACAGAGAGTAATGGTGTGCTTTAGCTATTAATTTCGAAAGAGTTCATTAATATGAAAAACGTGTTCTAGCAAAGTTAAAACTTATTTGACAAATGAAAAATGAGCGAATATTTCTCGAATTTGGAGAACATTGTTTAAATAACTTTAATAATTTCTTTAATGTTGGATGAAATTTGTCTTTGCGTTGCTACGAATACAAGACAAATATCCAACTGTGATATATATAATCCATAAAAATGGAAATATAGACAACTGTTGGTGAAATCTTATTATGGAAATCATTTACGATGCATTTAGTAATAGAACATATATTGCAGAAAATTTACAATACACTTTGTATCCATGTTTTACAATTTCGGACTTCTTAATTAAGGATTTCTGCAGAGCTAAGAACCTTTGTATATGAGAATCATACAAAAAGTAAGAATAATAAACAGCAAATGTTTTCTGTCAATTCCCTTGTTTTACGAAAATTTGTATCCACTGCATATTTTAGAAATTTTCAATCCTTTAGGTTTACCTGAACAAAATGAGGCAGAAAGGATGAGATCGCCGAATCAAAATTTTCAAACTCCTTGGGATACTCGCACAAATATTTCGAGTTTGAATACTATCATAGTAACTGCGATTCAATAAATCCTACATCAATCACTTTACTAATGAGCAACACATTATTTACTTAGTTCATACTTATATGAAATTTGTACTTTCTATTTCTATTGTATTATTATAATAATGAAAAAAAAAAAGAACTAATGATACTGAAAATAAAATAATAAAAGAAAATATAATTTCCAGTTGACACACAAATTTAATATTTTCAAAAATAAACACATAAAATGAAATATATATATCAACCAAAAGGATCCTTTCACTGATTAAGGAAATGATCATAAACTAAGGCAATAGAATATTATGATGATTAAAAATAAAAATTTGAACTTTAATTTTATAGAATATACAGAAACAAAAGATATATAAATAATTAACTCTCTAACTTTTTGCTATGAATAGATAACAAAACACTCGATATTTGATACAATAGCAAAAGAAAGTCACCCGCAGAAGACGGAAGCATATATAATGAAGAAGATTTTGGAAAGCTACAGGGAATTCATGAAGTGCTAAGATCCCTCGTTATCATGGATAGAGACCGACTATTAGTGGTACAATAGGGTTTTTGTTTGAATTAAAATATAAAATGTCGACACATGGAAAACTAAAAGCAATAAAATAGCTATAATAAAAATCTTTAATTAACAAAAACTGATAACGGAAATAACCTTGTCCTGTAACAGACAGGGTATTATTCCATATATCCTTAAACATATGATTGGGTCGTTACTGAAGTTGTCATCTATAAATGATGAAAATTTGTATTGCAGTCGAGTGCCTTCCACATTCGAAGGAATCTTAAGACTATCTGTAAAAACAGATTACATACTTTCCCCATGTTTTCTCTTACAGGTGCAAAGAAATTTCAGTATGGTTACATTTTCAGTTGCAAGAAACATAACATTCATGCAAACAGCCACAGCGTTTAGTGGAAGGCACCGGACTGCATTTTATTTTTCATTTATTTTTTTACTACCCCATTTCTGACATACGGGTGGGGGTGTCTACAGAGTACGATCCTATACTAATGCCATAGTGGGGGGTCAAGTTTTTATCTCGCGGGCTCACTACAAAAATAAAAGTTGATTCCCAAGGCCAGATTAGAATTGCCTTTATTCCCTAACAAACGGCCCTGAAACTCGACTACTATACTACGTCTCAATCTTAATAGACAACTTCAGTATCGACCAATTAATATGTTTGGGGAGATATGCCTTAAACCCTTGAACAAATAAAGGTATTTTGAAAGATTATTTCCTTTGTTAGATTTTTAATAAATGATTTTTTTTTATTTGTATAAATTTAACTATTCTATTCATTCTATATATCTCCGCATTATAGTCCTCAATTCAAAACAACAGAAAGGTATAGAGCTGTATCAGTTCATAAGGAAAATCTAATATGGTAGGGGAGGCTAAATTACATAAGTGACATCCTGACATTTGACTTGATATACCGGCTTGCACAGGAGAATTATTGAGTCGTCCGTCAAGCGGTAGCCAGAGAGGGCAATTTTGAGAGCAGTTTGCCCCACGAGCACACGCAACTCCGATAATGAAGCAAGAGGAGGGGAGAATCTCATCATGAATCGTTCATGCAAATCGTCATAGGGATGATGAATTATTGAATAATAAATTAAACGGATGACAATATTATCGATCTTCATTTTGTTTATTCTTTCGATCCACATGACCTTGATGTGACCTCGGATAATAAGGGGCCGGCATACCTTAATTTTATAATCTAAAATTTAAACCCATTAATTTCGAATTAGTTTAAAAGTTCAAAATCTGTTTATGAAGAGAAAAATTAGGCGAAGTTAGTCTTTAAATTTGACCCTCAACATCGCTTAAGTATTAAACTACTCAAAAATACTCATCCTCATTCCACAGTCACGTTTTGGACTTTCTTACAC
>NW_027106137.1:1136949-1143143 GCF_000696795.3 Halyomorpha halys | reverse complement strand
AAAAAAATTCATTTATATCATAATTATATCACTAACAATAACTAAGTAAATCAATTCACTGAAAATCAAACTAATAATAAAGATTTCATTATGTACTAGGCAGGCATGTAATGATATCGATGCTCAAGATACTTTTTGATGAAACTATGAAGCGTGAACAAGATTTTTGATTTTTGACTTCGAGATTGAAACCGAAATTTCCCAAAAATCTCAGTGCTTTTCTTGTAAAGTAATCTGTAAATTCCCTAGAAAATAATTAAGATCTTGCATTCTAATAGTTTATGTTAATAGAGTGAGGTGATTGCAACATGATTGTTTTAAAATCGTACTTTTAATCCATTTCTTGTAAATAACCATCTCGTTGGTGCTGATTGCAATTCATATTTTGTTGTAAGATAACCGAAAAAAATATATTGTGATTACGTTAAAGGATTGAAAAACAAAAAAAAAATAAAATTATGAAAAGCAAATTTATGTAAAGAAGATTGTTTCTCGTTTATTAAGGTTCTGTTTTTCAGTGAAAATCGTGGAGAATATTTGGAGAAAAAAACTCCATTTAATTTGTTTCTTTTAACGTTTTAATTCACATTTTATTTCATCAACCATTTTATTTCATTTGATAAAAGCAAAAAAGAAGAAATAAGCTCTACAAGGAAATGACTTTGTTATTGAATTGAAAAATATTCTTCATAAATAATATTTTCTTCTTCATTTTTCATTTTTTAACCTCTTATTATAGTCCACAACATGACAAGTCAAATATGGAAGGGGAGACTCAAAATAAATCAATAAAACGTAGCTGTGATAGATTCCAAAGGGCATTTATAAATACTTCATAATAAATAAATAAGTTCATACTTTATACGTGATATTCTAGAATTACTTATTTTAAAAAAATAATTGAATTTTACATTAGTTACTTTTGTAACTACTTTTGTTTTGGGAACAAGATCTTATTAGTTACTTTTGTAATGTAGGATTTCACCTGTATGAATTTATATATGTTAAACAATTAATGATGTCTATTACAAAATTTCTTGCTTTGTTATTCGTATTTTAACGCGAAAATTAGGACCTTTCATTTTAATTTATTATATCAATATTTTTCGTAATATGTACTCGAAGAAATTAGTTATCTCAAACACTTCCGGTTTTCTGTCATAGTTCTGTTATTCATATTTCTTCAATAAAGTTTAGTCCTGAATTTTTATTGAACATTTTAGGCTGTTTTGGAATTCTATTTGTAATTGTAGGACGTTTTAGTAAAATATAAACTACTGCCAATCAGGAGGATGTGACAGCCGAACACGTTAGGGCGCAAGTCGCAGAAGGCCCGGTTCTTATTTACTTACTTATTAAATACTTATTTCTCTGCGGTTCTGAGGAATGAAACTTGACACTCCAATTCTAGGTAGTACTGGGCAATCTTTATGTACCACCGAGAGGGGTTAGCATAAAGAACAATCGGTCCTAGTATATCATATAGTATATCGGTCCTATGAAAATGTAGAACTAATACTAATAAATTATATCCTGGAATTAAAACAAATTTCACACCTATCATAATATGAAAGCATTGAAACATATTTGAATTATTACCTAGCTACACTGGTTGAGCTACTTTGTCGATAATGCTCAGTGTCTATATATTTATCATTAAACATTATTATATACATTAATTTTAATTAAACTAAACATTTTATTGTCTTATTATTTAACCTTATTTTAAATTCTACACTCAAAGGATGGAAGACTCAAACCTTAACTAGACAAGGCATCATATTGGGAACAAGATTTTAAAATTTTTACTCGGCTCCTGTCGGTTATTTTTTCTTACCGGTTTTTTATTTATAAGGAATTTATTCAAGAAGGGATTTGTTAACATAACAAATAAATAAATAAAAATAAAGAAAGGAAACAAACATACTCTAAGAAAACATCCTTAATTCATGATGTCGTATACAGTACCTTGCCGAGCTGAAGGTTAAGTATAGTAGCCTATAAAGAGTTTTTAGATTATATTTGATTGATATGATACAATAAAGGCTATATAAAAATTAAAATAAGCTATCATACTTACGGTATTTTCTTTATATCTATGTATTGTTAAATGATAACTCTATGGGTGTTCAATAAGGCAGTTTATTCCAGAATTTTCCTTCATAATGGTATTTATTACCGAAAGCTGGGAGAGAAGATAAAAAAGATAAATTATGGAAAGTATAGAATAATATATTTTTTTTAAATAACACTTTAATGTATCTAATAAATAATAAAAAATACATTTCGAAGCAGTATAGCCATGTAACGATTTATAGGTTTACATAATACTGATTAAAATTAATTTTCATTCAAAATTACAGTTTGTAAGGGCTGTAAAATGCACCTGACCAATACAATTTATTACCTGATACACCAATTAAAACTAATTTCTAATTGTAAACATACACATCTGCCTGAATTAATGATACTCTTGAAGTAATAGTATGGAATATTGTACTTTAATCGCCAATATCAATATGAATAATATAATTTGTGCTCTAAAATATGGTAAGATACTTGGGGTTTTAAATAACTAAAAAAAGGAAAATTCATGAGAAAATTAGGACGAAATTAAAAGCAGAAACATTATTTGTGCGTTGAAAAACTCTATTTGGTCCGTGGAAGGAGTTCATGTAAGAATTTTGGAGGCTACATTGATCCTAGTAATATAATCGAAGTAATAGCATCACAAAGGACTTGAAACGGGGAATTTTAGAGTTTTTGTGCTTACAAACAAACAAGTCCATAAGCGTTTACTCAATATAAACGCCCAAGAGATAAACCATAAAGCTAACCAGGGGTGAGGAGAAAGCTATGGGGTAAACCAGATAGTTACCGATGATCTTGCATATTAAAGGTGGGCAGTGAAAAATTATGTGTGAACTGGTGAATTGAATTGGTAGAAGCAGGTCGTATTCGAATTCGAAAGTTTTCTAGCGTTTTATTGTTTTTGTTGTTCCGAACAATAGTGAGTCCCTACACTATGAAAAATTGGAATAATTTTTGAGATTATAAATTTAAGACTCATTTAAATCGGCACAACCTCAGAATATTTAGTTAAAAGGTTCATATCTCTTAAATTCCTATCTATGTCTAACGTCTATGAGATGCTTATGAAAATGCATTGTTTGAATAAGTTCTATAGTTGATTAAGGTGTTGGAGCTTATTACTGATTGCATATCTAGGAAGGTGGAGTAAATATAAGAAGTCAAAAAATAGCTTATGTAGATTAAAAAAAAATAAAAAATAAATGTTTACGGATACAAGAATTAAGGATCTCAACGGTTGTGCAAGAAGGTGATTTGGTCAGAATCATACTCCACCGCCAGATTTTGACCAAATTAAGGGTCCCCACTTTATAAGACTGGGTGGACCCTGGAAGGCTCCATCAAAGCAACTATGAAATATGGTACAAAATAATTTTTGGCCCCAACTGTATTCGAACCCGTGTCCTTGGAGTTAATAGCATACTGGCTTATCACTGAGCTACCCACTGCTACTGTATGTAGATATGTACGCGTATGGCGTACTCTATAAGAGCCTTATAGATCTGACTCAGCATTCTCCCCTTCCACGTTTATTGTGAAAGTAGTGGTGTATGTAACATTTATACCAATAATTTTCTTTCCGCGGTTAAGTTCTTTATCTGATGAAAACATTTGTATTCCAGAATAGATCCAATAAACTGTCTAAGGAGTGTGGCAAACGTAATGTAAGTCAGAGTTTCACTTAGACTTATACATTGTAGATAAATGGGACAATATTTTTGTTCATTAAATAATAATTTAAATAGGAAAATAAATACATTTTACAATTTTTAGCACTTAATACAGAAATAAAAATGACTGAGACACGGTGACCGATTTGTGCGGGGATGTGTACCCCGTAACGTGCCCTATCTACATCTAACCTATCTGCTAGGTCTCCTATCTCTACCATTGTCAGCTCAAAACTGCCGAGTTCTTTGTTCCTCTCCCTTTCGTAGAGTCTTCCAGCCAAAGAATGGAATGACCTATTCTCCTCAAGTCCAAAGAGGAAATTAAACTACCTTAGGTTTTTTTTTGTCTGCAGTTAATTAACAGATTACCATTATAATCGCAATGGCTTTTAAATTTAATTTTTAAGCATATTTTGTGATAAAACTGCTTTTTTTCGTTGATGAAAATCCCAAAAAGTTTATTGTTTAAATTAATATATTCTAAATGCTGAAGGAAAAGTTTTATTTATATTACACTAAAATAAGTAATTAGGTTATTAATATTCTAGATCAGAATGTTACTTATAAAAGGAAATAGTGTTTTTGATGCACAATACTTGACGGCAACTTCGATACTGAACTTTATTATAGAAGTACCTCCTTATATGCACATTTGATCTGATCAGGTGATATGACCTATCAGCTGACAATAGCACTCAAACCTCAACTTCCTCTCCCTCGTCAGTTACTGGCGATTCCCTGTAAACTGTTCGTTACAATTAGATACGATAACATTAGTCCAACCTTCCTTAAAGTAGTATACATTTGCTATCATTTGAGCCCTCATCGATATCTTTATGGTAAAAAGTTCCCAAGGTACAGTCTTTCAAAAAAATATTTTTTTTCCAACTTCAAAGTACAAATGTATATCAGGACTCCAAATGAAGCTAAGTATGGATACTATTATGAATGAGTACCTTTTTTTCAGTTTTCGCAATATTTAAAAAAATAAAATAAAATAATTATAAAAATCACTAAATGTTGATTTCATGTTATTTGGAATCATTTTTACTTTTTGAAGAAATTTTCACGGAAACAATTGAACGTGATTAGCTCTATGAGAGAAAAGTTTATCAAATGTATACTACTTCGGAGCAGATTTATTGTTCATGCGGTAGCTTTAAACATATTTTTTTGTAATTATTTATTTACTTTAGTATTAAAATTTGCAATAAACTTGGGCGATGAGTAAACTAGTGGCAATTTAACACATTCATGCCAACAATTAGAGAAATAAAAAATTAATAAAATCTCTCTAAAATGAATAGAAAAATAAATAAATAAAACCAAACAATGTAAAATAAATTATATTTAAAGATGTTGAAGTTTGATTAGAAATGAGCCAAAATGTTGGCTTTTCAGTTTCTCGGCCACCATTTTGTTATTTATCCTTACTTCTTTAAATAAATAACACATTTCTTCTACAGTTTAATAAAACATTTTATGACAATCTTCTTATGAAGTTAGTATTAAAACAAATGTTATAAACTTACAGTGAGAAATGATGTTTTAGCAATAATTCCGTTAAAGTCAATCCTAGGTTATAATTAGATTAAAACTAAACGTTACCACAGAACTGTTTTGATCAGAGAATCAAAACATTTATGCAAGAAATAGTTCAGTAAAACCACCTAATGGATCCAACGCTGAACAAACAGCCTTCCTGATGAATTATAAATAGCATCAAGTTAGGTCAGAAACTCAACTGTTAAATAATAGCTCAGAAATCACCTTGATAAGTAAACAGGTAATGGAAGTTTTTTTTTTTGTTGTTTTTTTACACTCTTCTAAATATAATCTTTCGTTTATACAAACGGAACGATTTATGTGTATAAAATTGAAATAATGTGCTACTATTTTAATGCTAATGTTTTCAAAACAAAATTGATTCGAGATCTAATACTGTAAACTGTTATCTGAAAAAAAAATTCATGGTCCTGTGTTTACTGGATATGAGCATTGTAAATTTTCCGACAATGAGATGCAAATGTTATGTACATCATAAAGGAATCTGCCAAACCTCTTCATTACAATGCGAGTGAGAATCCCTGTATCATGTCCATGTCAACAAATGCAGGTTTATTACATTCGCTAAATAATTGTGATATAAATGCATCGCTAATGCAACCACAAGAAAGCCAACTTTTAATAGCTGGTGCCTGTGAATGAGACTTTCCTTGTCGCTTTGGTTAGAATGTAGTATATGAATATTATTTTCTCTATCTTTGCTAATATTAGTGCATTTTCTTTTGTTTATTTAAGCTTATTATACAATTCATTTATCTTTTAAGCATGTGGAATGTTCCCAGAGGTGAATAGTTTTCGGAGCATTCGAAATAGAAATAAAGGGGTTCTTGCGTGAACCTCCACAAAATATATTTAAAACAGTTGCAG
>NW_027106137.1:1134684-1135854 GCF_000696795.3 Halyomorpha halys | reverse complement strand
TATTCTGTAATTTAACTATTCATAATTAAAACTTTTAATTGTAAATACATTTTATAATTAAGGATAAGATTTTGTAGATATCTGATATTTTGATGCTAAATATTAAGGTAAATTTCATTTTATTTACTATTTAAATAAATGAACACCGCAGTTATGTTACTCCATAGCAATATTGAAGAAGAGAATTTTGTATTAAAAATAAAGTATGTAGTGTTATATGCCCAACTAGCACTTTAAAAGACAATTTATGAAGTTTTCCCTTAAACGCATATAATGTTTTTTTGTAAATAAAGTCTTCTCGAAGTGCTAATTATGTTTTAGGGATTATATATTGTTTTATCTCATTTTTTATAGCTTCCAGTAGATCACTTTCGTCTAGATGTATTTGCTCGAGAGATGTAGAATACTCGATTACTTAGTCGATCCTTGCCATAGCAGATAAGAGCACTAATGGACCATCAAACCATAGTTTAGACATAATATAAACAAATTAAATGAAAATATATATAAATCAAATGAATATTACACAGGAGGTTTCAAATATACAATGAGTATATTAAATGTGTATTCATAATGTGTATGAACATTAAAATGAAAAAGTGATTTCAATTAGTTGTTCCAACATTACATTAAATCGTAAAGTGAATAAAGATGCATATCTATCATAATCTATGTTATCGAATTTCTATCAAAACCATATATAAATAGACTAGTAAGATTTTCAAAGTAATGTACGCTACTGTTTAAACTTCTGAATTCGTAGGTATAATCGGAGACGTTGCAGTATTAGCAAACTATTAATTATTTTACTAAAGGATATTAAATATCTAACTTCTAGTCAATGAAAAGTGATTAAAATGAAACATAATATAAGTTTTAAAAAATACTACGGAAATAACCCCGTCTTATACCCCCTATTTCTTCTTAGAGACCTTCATCTCCTTAAACATATTAGTGGATTTTTAGAGATGTCTATAAAAAATAAGAAATTTGGTACAATTGTCGGGTGCTTTCCACATAACGCCACGACCCTTTGCAAGTAAAATAAGTTTCATTTAATTTTGGATGTCACCATACAGCAAGCTTTTCTTATTCTTAACTTTAATTAAAAAAATTTCTAATGGCTAATACTTTCCTCAGGCTAGGGCTGCACTCTTGCGTGTACTGGCG
>NW_027106137.1:1131666-1131944 GCF_000696795.3 Halyomorpha halys | reverse complement strand
GTTTTTTAAACAATGCAGAGGCCATATTTCGGTTTTTTTCTTCTTAACTTTTATTTATATTAACAAATGTATAAGTAAGTAACAAAACTATATTCGCAGACAATCATCCAACACATAAATGTAGTTTGAATTAAAAATTTTCCATTCTTTTCCGACAAAAAAAAATCAACACTTTCGTTGTAAGAAAATTTCCTTGGCTATCTATTTTCTCAAACTGATAATAATTGACAAATCCGAAAACAGCGGTGACCGTTACGTCATGAAACGCGCGATTTATT
>NW_027106137.1:1119983-1127046 GCF_000696795.3 Halyomorpha halys | reverse complement strand
TTTTAGTATGTATGAGATCATTCATCACTATTACCTATTGCCCACAACTGTGTGGCAGATTGTAATATCTATCAATAAATAAAAGAATATCATTACAAAAAAAAAAAAAAAAAAGAGTGAAACTGACTCTTATTAACGTCTTTCACAACAGCATAACAAGGTCTTTACAATTCATAAAGAAAAATCAGAATTTAAAATTATTTAAATAAGTAACTGGAGTGGACTTTTGAAAATTAAATTTCACGAACAAAGGAAAATGGAAATTGATTTACCTCTTGTATGGGCCTGAGGCGAGGCTCAACTAACGGTGACTAAGTTTATCATTAATGAGAGCAATGGGAACCTTCCGTCTCTAACAGTCATTGTTTTCAAGTTTTATATTTAATTATCCTGGTTTAGGTTTTTTGTTATTTTAATGATCTTACTCGCTATCAGAGATTTCATTCTTGTTCTGGCTTAAAAATTAATTTCAAAATGTCGGAACTTCATTACTATGATCGAAAAGATAATATTTTACCCTTAGATTGCATTATCAGAATCATCAATTTACTTTTATAACTTACTAAAGATTCAAACTTATGTTGTAATTTTCATAGCTGAGCTAATTATAATAGATAATTAAAACTAATTTAGTGCATCGATACATCATCAAAAAATATATTCCAGTTAATTTCTAAGAGCATGCTATTCGGACAGACGCTCAATTTACAGCTGTGGTCTTAATTATTGTTTGGAAATTATTGGACTATCTGAAGAACACCGGCTCAAGTCCCTCAAATGCTCTTGAACAACGCATCACTATAACTTTCTCCAAAATCAGGCAACATAAGAAAGAAAAAATATCATTAGTCATGGACCCATCTTACTCTAGTCTTTGGCTCATTGCCAGTACTGGTTCTACGGCTGCAGCACATCAGAGATATCAACATCCCGTTCTGGATCCTACTCTATCCGTCAAAAGCCGCGGCAACCTGCAATCCTGGATAGCTTCCATGACAAAAATTATTAAATAATCTTTTAGTTAATCTACTATTGCGAAGTCTCGGCAATCATAAAAATACACAATTACACCAACATGCTAGAAAACTTGTGGAAAACTGTTTTCTTTATATGTGTGCCGGGTCACGTGAGGATCGCTGGAAATGAACTGGCGGACGTTGCAGCCAAAGAAGCACTTGCCCTTCCGGGTCGGTGCGCGGCCATTCTGACACCACAAGGAATAAGTCTCCCGATGAAAAATGAAATATTAGCTAGTTGGCAAGCCATGTGGAATGAAAGCCCGCCAAGCAAATTAAAAACTATTTAAAAAATGATTAAACCATGGACCACATCAAACCGTTCCAATAGGTATAGCCAGATTGAGAATAGGTCATACGAATTTAACGCATGCATACCTGATCAATAAGCAACCACTTATTGTAACGTACTTACAGTCAGTCACATATTAACTTAAGTAGATTGGGAGTGGGACCGAGTGTTTCGGATGCCCTGAATGATGCCCAAAAAAACATAGAAATGGTTTTAATTTTCTTAAAAAGGAATAATCTTTTGAATAAGATCTAAACCCAAAAGTTTGTCATATGTATTAAAAAAATCTAAAATAAGTAATTATTCAAACTTAATTAGCAATTAAAGAATTTCAAATCTTGAAATAGAATTATAAAGTGAGAAACGTGGGCGTTGATGACCTCAGGTTTTTACGCCCAAAAGCCCCAACCAACAACAACAAACTATTGCGAAGTTTTATATATACATTTTTTTAAATTTTTGTTCTTGGCTAGTGGGGGTTACCCTCTCCTAAAAAGCATCTTTGAGCTTGATAATCTTTTAGCATCTTTGTAAGTGATAGTCTTTTAGGGCTGTTAAAATAATAATGAATAAACTGTTTTTGCGCCTTTATTCTTGTTCATTGAGGTTTCCATCGTATAGCCGTTTGTAGGTTAATGCATTTTCTAGCAGATGATATTAAACATGCCATTGATAAACCATTATTTGAAGTTCTCTATGACCTCAAAAACATCTCAATAATGCTAGTCGTAATTTAATAGATGATACTACGCATAGAGATTTTAGCTTTTTGTCATGTTTCATGTTTCTTCTGCTTTTTGAATGTTGATACTTTCTTAATTATTTTTTATGTTCACTTTTTTTAATATGTTTTCTAAATTTTCAGAAACGCTTTCATCTAGAGCAGAGTTGTTGTAGGATTCGACATCGGAATAGGTCTCGGTCTTTCGTTTCTGATTGCTCCTCTCCACCGTCTTCGAATAGTGTGTTCTAAACCTCTTCCTGATTTAATCTCTGTTAGAATATTATAGTTTAAAATGTCTTTATTAAAAGAAAATATAGTGTAAAAGAAACGAAATAGAGAACAGATATTAGATAATAATACATCTAAGTGCTACCTGAACCTTCTAAACGAAGTGACATCATAGCAGATGAGGTTGCCCGCTCCGCGTCCGTAAGACGAACACACCTGTCGATCTTTTCATCGACGTTACTTTATAAATAAAAAAAGAAATAATGAGCTCACTCGTGTTACTTGACCTCCCCTCAAGTATCAGGTGAGTTGATAAATGGTGAGGAAACTTCTGGGAAGGCTGGGGTGAGGGATGAATGTTTATTTTTTTTTTTGCGATGTACACAACTGTGTTAGAGATGTATTATGATAAGTTTTAAGTATATCAGTTAAAATTAAGTTCAATGTTATACCAATGTTGAACATTTGAACAGTAAAAAAGACTCTCTGATTTTTTTCTGATTTATACAAAGTTTCGATTTGGTTTTTCGTCATCCATTTTGTACTTCTTAGTCACTTCAAGTAGTTCTTACCCAGAGTATTAACATATTAAAAGTATCACTCGAAATGTAAATTTGTTGAATTGTATATCTATAAATATAATTTTTCGGGCTCTTTGAATCGGTTCATGAGCGCAGTGCCCTTTTATAGGCTGGAACAATCAGATAAAATAGAAAAGGTTCTTTTTTTTCTTATCCCTGTCAGCTACCTACAAATTAAAAACGAGAGAAGCCTTTGATTGCTCTCCTTCAAGTTCATTTCATAGCTAATTGAATTACAATTGGATTAACTCTCCCAGTATATCATAAATCCTGGTGGAGTAATTACAGCCCCCATTCCTTTAATTTTAAACTGCTTCGGTGGCTTTCTATCTGCTTTCCTTCCTTATTACGTCGATGGACATAATTTGTAGTAGCATTTAGAATTAATCACTAATAGTTGATTTATGAAATTTCCTTAACTCTTAAATGAATAAACAACCATGAATAAAATTAATTTATTGTATCTTATGCCGATCCGAGGAATATTTCCACCATTATAAGGAGACTTTTATTATCTAAATGGCAAATAATTACTCCTCAATGGTTCCGGATAAAATACTTTAATAGATCATGGTTACAACCTCTTCCTCTGTTACTGTAATCTTCTGGTCTGACAATCAGCATTCTTTTATTCCATAAGCATTGCTAAGGATATGGAATGGAATACCTCATAATTTAGTATAATGAATAAAATTGTCTAACAGTTTTTACTTATAATAAGACAAATATAAAATGTCGCAAAATATCTTTGCGATCCTTACGAAAAAGTGGGACAAATTAAATATTCCTAAATTAAAATATTTATAATTTAACATTTATGAAGTTTAAGAAAAACATTATGCAATAAGAACTGCAAAAAATTTTTTTATATAACTTTTGATTTAAGAGTTGTGGTGAGAGTGAGATAATTTTGTTGGTGAAAGAAGATATTAGAAAATTTCGAGTGCGCCTTCACACGTGTGAAATTTGTTTGGTAGATTCCGTTACATAATTTATGGCATAATAATTATACGTGATTAATATAAGCCCGTCGACCCTTTATATTTTTGTTCCTAACTAATAAAAAATATCTTATCTGATAGATACTTTATTAAAGTATTCATAAATTAATAACATGAATCGTGCTTCAGTTTTTCTTTTTTTTTAATTATCATTTATTAGGAATTTTATTTAAATAATAATAAGAAAAAGTAAGAAAAGACTTTTTTTTTGTTCTAATTTTAAATTACTATATATTGAAAGTTGTATTTTTTCGTGTTGTAATGTTGGGCTACTATTCTGTAAATTTTATAATCCTAACCTCATTTCATGGATGCCAGGTATTGTTTTAATTATTATATTATGAATCGAAACATTAAATTGTAAAGTAAAAATACAAATTTAATTTAATTTAATTGGATTATACATTACGTGATTGTTAAAGAAATAATTTTCAGTTTCAATACAAAAGATAAATATAAAATATAAAGCAAATATTTCAGTATTCCAATTGATTATGTATTCATTGAAGCAGTAAATTAAACATAAAAAATATTAAACCCACAATACTTTGATCTATCTGATCTTGGATAAAGAGTCGATTTATTTATTTTTCCAGTTCCTATTTAGGTTTTTTTTCTCTGATGAAGAAATCTGCTTTTATAATAATTTCTTCCGAAGGTAATTGATCAGAGATTAATTTATATAAAATGATACCTTTGAATTTGTTTATTTTTCAGGCTATTTCGTGATTGATTGCGGAGGGGAGTAAGACGTCACATCACAGGCCTTGATCAAAGAGTTTCACCCTCTCAGAATAAACTCACTTTGGATCCCTAGCACTCAACTAATCAGAAATTGATTGCTGTTCTACCCGCTTTCTTTATTGGTCTCATTGGTATGCCGGAGGGTTCTTCCTGAATACAGCGAAACGGCTTCCAACCACTATCGCCTAAAAGCATAAGATAATCAGAATGCAGTACCGGGCTAAAGCAATGTGTTTCTAGGAATCAGACAACCAAACCAAACCCTTGGTTCGAAACTTATACTATTACCAAAGTGTGTTTTGCTTTCCGTGTGCTTGGTTCAGTTGAGTTGCACTACTGGATCTAGAAAGTTTTATTTCAGCTCTAGAAAGACAATACACTAATTTTGTAGTGGATCAGTGCAATAAATTTATTTTCGAATACCGACTAGAGTAGTATACAAGATAGCTTAAGTATAGTTAATCAATTGTGCATCACACCTATTTTATTCTATTTTCTACCCAGTAGTCACACTGGACCAACTGTTGTATGATAGGCAATTTAAATTTTGATTTCGGACTCCGTTTGCTCACCTCATTTTCTCCATTATCATCTTCTAACCTTTTTCTATCCTCTGGCCTCCTTGGCTCATGTACTTCTTCCAAGGAAAAAGTGTAGTGGGCCCAATCTCTTCTTCAATCCGGACCTTCTTGAAGTGCGGGTAGTTCTACTCAATCAGTGGAGGGTAGTTACTCTTCATCAGATTGTAGGATCTTGCTTTTCTCATCAATTCTTAGTGCCTCTCTTAGGTGCAGTTTACGAAGTATCGTAAAATCGTATAAGAACATAATCATGGCTTCAAACGTAGTGAGAAGTCAAAAACGTTGTAGTATTAAAAAGGAAATTAAGGAAGAGTGTATGATCGTATTACATAGAAAATAGTGATGAAAAATACAAGATATTTAATTAATTTTTACATGAATTGGCGAGTAGTTATATGAAGAGCTGCGAATCAAGTCAAAAACTAATATCAAGAAGTTTCTCGATTGCATTAGAAAATTACAGTAATAAGATTAACGTAGTCTATGTCTCTTTTTCCAAGCTGGGTACTTACAAGCAAAACTAATGACACCATTGATATCAATTTCTACTAAGATGCTCTTCATTAAAATATATTTTCCTTTATTTATTTTAAATTTACGTTCTTCTTACTTTATTCTTTATTTATTAGTTAGTATTTTTACTATTATTTTGTTTTTATTTCTTCTCCATTTTACTTTTTTGTAATTTGTATTACATTAAATTAAAAGTTTAATTATTTATTGTATATTGTTTTAATTTTTAAATTTATGTATTCGGTATTTCTGGCACTGATGACCACGATATTTTGTGCAGTTATATATTTTTGGTAAGGAATTTCGATTTTAACTTATGTGTTGAAAGATGTTTTTAAGGATTGAGGTTGTACTTATTGGATGCTTTTTTTTTCAGTTCTCATACTCAATCGATACGTTTTCTCCCTCATAAGAGTAGATTTTTTAAGAGTAGATGGTCCCAATTTTATAGAGAGTTAAGGAAGTCCAAGGGGTTTTTTCGAGCCCAGGGATTATGCACGGCTGATATAACAGAATAAATAATTATATGTCACACCCGGACCCCAATCCGAGCCCGAGAGATACATTTTTAAATAAATAAATGAAAATATATCTCATTTTAAAATAAATAAAAGAAGCAAACACGGCACAATAGATTTCTCAGGGTATTAAAAATTCTTACAAAACCATGTGACATTGACTATCACATTACCGTCTATGCGTCAGAATTATTCTAAATACAACAGATAAATAACATTTTGAAATGCATATTTGAGCTTTTTTGGGATTAAAATTCAAGATGATAGCAAGAAAGAACAGCCCTATTAGAACGCAGTATACTAGAGAAACTGCCTTAACAAGTAAAGACTGTAAACTTTTTCTCCAGAGTTTCTGTTTCGTGAAACTTATTTAGAGTAGATAGATGCAAAGGGGAGAAGGAAAGTATAAAAGAAGTCCTACTGCCTGCAGTGGGAGTTTTTATGAAATAACTTCAAGATGAGCGTGGTAAGGAAACTTGCAGAAAGTGTTGATAAAGTGTGAAAACGGAGCTTAAAGTATATTTAAAACTTCATATTCCGCCACGTGTAGGTCGCTTATAACTTATCCTTTAGAGGACGAGAAGGTAGGAATCTTGGGAAGAGAGAGTTAATTAATATACAATAAATATGTAGAGAGTGGAAAAAATGTATTTTTTACGTGGGTAAACAGATTATACTGAAATGAAAAAAATATTTTTAAGGAATTATAAGGTATAATCAAAATTAGTTTTCTTTGACACTCTTCTAAAAATGTACAACTAAATTGTACGCCTATTGCTTAGAGATGTTGAAGCTTTCCTTAAAAAATTGAGTTGTTTTAAAAGTATTCGGTTCCACAATAACATCATTAAATAATCAACGGACT
>NW_027106137.1:1115712-1116043 GCF_000696795.3 Halyomorpha halys | reverse complement strand
TAGACAAAATCAACAAAGCTTCAAAAGAAGGACATGCAGCAAGCATGCAATGAAAAGTAGTAGCCCAAGATATAGATAGATTTGGCAGGCGTGGAGAAGACTGGTTCGGGCGGCCAAAGTCTGTACAGTCAACAAAAAAAAAATCTTATCCTTTATGATCTGCGGAAGTGAGGAGCTCATCGCCTCGATGGAGTTTCACCGATTTCGATGTGGTGTTATGACTTCGGATTAGTTTCCAGACGTTTTTGGGATCGTAGTGTGTGCGGCGTAGTTGTTCATGCCATAGGGACGTTTTCCACTGCGACATAAGGGATGTTATTTGTCTTGTGAG
>NW_027106137.1:1115334-1115662 GCF_000696795.3 Halyomorpha halys | reverse complement strand
AGATAAACCAGTGTATAACAATTTCGGACAGATCTTTCTTCTGTCTCTGAAGGATGCTGAAAAAGTCTCTAAAAATCTGAAGATAAGGTGCACTGTCATTATAGACCCAGCTCTGATATATAGCTGCAATACTTAGGCTCTGACAGGTTGATCTTAGAAAGTAGAAGCGAGAGCTTTATTCACACATTCACTTAGCACATAACATAGAGGAAAAGAACTAACAGTCTTTTATAAAAGAGATCCGTATTAACAGACTGCGGAGAATGATCAGTCAATATCTCATGATATGAAAACAAGGAGGTCAAGCAAAGCAATTCATCAGGTCTTT
>NW_027106137.1:1107531-1114430 GCF_000696795.3 Halyomorpha halys | reverse complement strand
GTGTTTGGCGTTTAGGTCACCTAGTATGATGTGTTGTCTGTCGTTCTCGATGTCACAGAGAAAAGTCTTGAGTGTGTCCGGTTTGGCACTGGGGCTTCGGTAGACGTAAGTGATTTTGTGGGAGTGTTCTAGTCTTACTTGTATTGTGATGGCTGTGTGTTTGTTGTCGTGAAGTGTGGATCCGTCGATGAGTCTGGATGGGACGTCATCACGCACCAGTAGTGCGACGCCGCCGTGTATGGGGGAGTCAAGTCTGTAAGTAGTGTACCCGCGGAAGTATGTCTGTGTGTAGATGCTAAGTATTGTGTCCATAAGTGCGACTATGGATGGCCTACGAGAGGCCAGTAGGGTTTCTAGCTCAAGTTTTCGTTTCATGAGCCCTGTTATGTTATAGAATGTAATTGATTTTAGCTATAAATGTTTTTGATTTTGGAAAAACATTATGCTTAAAATTATCGTGCTAAAAGTATCCATAAATTTCAAAATTAGACCTGGCGAACATGCATAACACTTCTCATAACAATATGACAAAAAAATACTCTCCTAACTGGGAAACATTGCCTCCCAGATACTGGTTAAAAAGGGTATAAATTTTGTAGTTCTCCTGCACCACTAGCTTTCTTTGAACGGGATCCAATATAAAAAAAAAAAAGAAAAAGTTCGATTTACAGGAAATTTATGATCGAAAAGTACTTGAGCACGGTATTTTTTTTTTTTTTTTTACTTACTTAAGTTAGACTTTTTTAAATATGAAGTATATATTCTTAAATTTAAATTTCTTTTGAATATTTAGAATGAAAATATCTTTGTAAAAATCAAGTAAACATTTTTTTAGTGTTGTTTACATTTGCACACTGCCCCCCTTTTTTTTATGAAAGAAACTAGATAAATCAAACTACTGAAAATATTTTTTAATTATTAAATACAATCACGATTTTTTCATATTTTTTCATTAATATCAGTGCTTAGTTATGAAATTCTCTGCCAGGCTAGAGATCTGTGAATTCCATACCATACAAGTTTCCTTAATTCATTTGTTCAATTTCGCTACCTGAACTCGACGTAAAATGTTATAGTATTCAGTGGACTTTAGAAAATTGTGTTTTCTAATTTATTTTTTTATTCATTGCGAAAGTTAATTGTTGTCTAGAGGTTACTTTTCTCAATCAAAAGTAATTTACCAAGCTAATTTTGGATTTTAATGCAAATTGGAATGAAATAAGATTACATAACATTTCTTTTTGGAGTTTCCTTTTTTGTTTTTAACCTAAAATAAACTAAAAATAATTAATTAGATTAACAAAATCGCTTTTAACGAAATGAGAAAAAGAACACGTTTTGAAAGTGTTTGTACATATTTCCTTTCTGTAATTCAGTAAAAAAATTAATAATTAGTAATTTGTATGTAATTCTCATGAATTCATTATTGTTTGAAGGTTGTGGATTAGATAATGAAATGACTCAGATGGTCGATATGTCCAACTCGAGATATATAAGGGGATTGTGAAATAATTGTGTTTTGGAAAATTATATAATTAACACCAAACAAATATTACACACTGTATAAAATATAAAAATATCAAATTGACTTAAGTTTTATAACCGTGTCTAGATATGGAATGTACTGGGTAGATTTTTTTTTTCCCTCTAAAACAGAAAATAATATTTAAATTAATAGATTTCATTACATAAACGAAACATAAATCAAATTAAATAAACCCTTTTTTACCGTTAGTACTTGAAGGTATCCCCTGAAATACTTATCTTAGGTTTTGATGTTGTTTTGATTAAGTTTAGTCTCACTTATTGGGTAGAGAGATGGAGGCCATGGTTCTGTGAAAAGGGCTTCTTTTCCGTATTAGTTATCTATAAGTCTGGTAGTATAGGAATAAAATAAATAAATAGTTGTATTGAAAATATAAGAAATAATGTACTATCTGATACATGGATTCTTTAAAAAATACAAATTACTTTAATATTTTGCTGTACTGTTAGAACTCAAGTATTATATATGTGAACCTTAGAGAACCATAAACATCGTCACACAAGTTAACTATTTTTCTGGGCATAGAAAATCTTTTCTTTTACCTGTGTGCTTATAACTCAAAGAAAACGTTTTCTGGTATTGATTCTAATGGAAATTATTTGATTCTAATTCGCCTAACAGAATTTAGATAGTCTGGAAGTGTTTACTGTTTTAGTGAAAAGTTCATAATTAGAATGTATAATAAAAATCTTTTAAATCAATATTAAATAGTTATGATTATAGTTTCATAGCTTTCTTCATAACTTTTCTTATTCTGTTACAGATCTTTTAAAACTACATTGACGTAAATTCTTTGGTAAGTGATAAATTTCTTTATGTTTTGTAATTTTATTGTAGTATTATATTTTTTAAAAAAAACACTGGTGTATATATATTTATTTGTATTTATTGTTTTGTTTTTTATTGGGTCTAAAGATCTTGCATATCTTTAACCTCATTACTAAAACCATCTCCCGCCTGTCTTGGACTACTGGTTTATAGTTTGCAGTATGCAGCTCTTTCACTTATTTGTTTATTCTAGGTTTCAGGTCTTTCAAGTGGCCCCTTGCGAACTATAATGTCATTCATTGTTGAGTAGACACTTCCTTAACCTCCTTGCCTTTATATCTTAACATTCATTCACATTCACATGACATTCGTATGTCGTCAGGATACATTTTTCGGCTTACAATCATATACTTTGTTTTTTCTTAATTTACTTGCAAACCGATTTCCTCAGCTTTTTTTTTTATTATAGTCGTTGCAAATCTTTTCATGTCATATTGGCTACTTCCTAGAATGGCAATGTTGTTCGTGTACGCTGGAATTATGTTTCATTCTAATGTGCACCCCACCATTTTCGCGTGATGTTCTTGTAAGCACTTTTTCTTGGACTATGTTGAACATTAGCGGAAGTCCACCTGCCTCAGACCTGTCCGAACTTCGAAGGCTTGAGATAGTTCTTGTATTTAGTATCATTTGTACATGTTTTTATTAGTCTTACCAACTTCCCGGAGATCCCCAGGTGAGGCTTGAACTTTCAAAGACAGTTTCTATCAACAGATTCATAGGCTGCTTTCAAATCGATCAATAAGTTGTGCACATCCTTATCTACGATATTTCCCTAATAAAGTAGGTATTTATTTACGGTATTTACCCCATGATTGTTACTTTTTCTTCGTATACGTCAATTTGGTTCAACGTCGCTTTTAGTATATACGTTAAAATAAGCGAGTTTCCTGACTTTCACCTACATCGTAATATTAATCGTTTACACTGTTTCACGAAATCTTTGATTGGGATAAATTAAGAATTAATTAGTTCAGAGAAGTTTGGCAATATAATCAAACTGTAATTAGGAAGGTTTACTACTAAATCTATCTTGTGGTTAATCGCATTTGAATGTGGCTTTCTAGTATATTTACAGTATTCAAAAGACCAAACCATATTTGTGACGTTAGTTATTAAAAATACAAATTGATTAGTTGACTTATAGCAGAGTTACCAAATATCTGAAACTCTAATTTAAACGTGTTCTGAGAAATGTATGGATATGCCACTTAAAGTATTGCACCAGTTAAATATGCCAGTCCTTATTATCTTTGTTAATGACGAAAACGTTATTGAATTATTTCATAATATATGGATTTTTTAAAATTTATTGATTAATAATATATTTATACATTCTTGTCGTTGATCAATATCAACACATGGCAAGGAGTGCTCCTCAAAGATAGACTCTGCCACACTGGCTGCATTCCTAAGATAAGGCTATATTTCGAAGCTATATTCTTTTATTAGATTGAATCTACCGCTATGCCATTTTATTTGTCCATGAAGTTATTGTATTATAACTAGTTTAGTTAGTTTAATTATTTTTTTTAGTAATAAATGTTGATGTATTATATTGGAAGAAGATAATTGACCGTGTGAAGTAGATTGGAGGAAGATAGTCCGGGTTGTGGTCAATAAAGGTATCAAAATTGTAAAAGAAAACTATTTATTGTTAACTAACGTTTCACCCCACTTTGCAGGGCTAAATGAGAAAACAAGATACTAACTAACATTTTAGAATTAACAGAACATTAAATCATAATAAAGAGTCATTCCACAATCTCGTCAATTGATGTAAAATTAAATCGAGCAATATTTAAAAAGCGCCTGAGATTAATAACGGCATGAAACCTTCCACTCCCGCCTTCCATGATAGCCTCACTTATCTGACTTTTTAAACAGACAATTATAGCTAGTAGGTTGGTCGATGTACGACATGTCACGATCTCACAAGAAGAGATCATAACACAAAAAAGCCAATCCTTCCCCGCCGGACCCGCCCCACTAAGATCCCCGGGAAGCGATGGCCCTATATCACTTTTGAAATATTAGCTTAAAACGGGAAGAGAAGACTTTAAGATAGTTAAATCGAGCAATTTTTAAAAAGCGGCTGAAACTGAAAAACGACATAAAATGAAAATTCGTGCCGCTTTTCAATTTCAGGCGCTTTTTAAATATTGCTCTATTAACCTATATTAAAGTCTCATCTTCCCGTTTTAAGCTAATATATCAAAAGTGATACAGGAACATCGCTCTCCGGGGTTCTCAGCTGGGCGGGTCCGACGGGGAAGGACAAAAACATTTCAAAACTACTGTTAAGTTTATAGAGTATATGTAAAAACTAAAATTAATAAAACATTAATAATAACAATATGAGGTATACATGTTGGTAGACTGGAGGCAAGTTGTTAATAAATATAGCCAGGTGTGATGTATGTTCTTAACATAGATCTTGACACATAAATTGTTGGAGTTGGTGTATTATAGTTCGAATAAAATGTAATTTAGATCGCCCTCACACACTAATGCTGTTTTATAAATGCTTTACTCTTATCTTTTCTTTAAGTTTAAGCAAGAATTACTTATAAGAACAGAACCTAAGCAGTAAATATCTCGGTAGTTTTCTACCATGTAAGTGAAGAAGTAATGGATAAGTACTATGTGTATTCTCAACCTTTTAGAGCATAGATATCCACTCTTAAAATCAATGAAAATTTGTTTAAAAGTATAATACTGAGTAATGTGATGGAAGTAGAAGTAGCAAAACCTTAGAGGAATTGGACTTGGAGAAATGCCTGCTAGAAATAAATTAATATAAATATCTTTTTTTCCCAAGACTTTCCACTTACATGTACTATTTTTCTCATTTTAAAAACTGTTAAATACTCATCTTAATGACGTAAATCCCCTACCATGTGTTAGTAATACTCGTATTATTATGTTACACTAATCCTAACTCCCTCCAATAATCCCCAAGAGTTGATTAAAAATCGATTGGATATTTTTTTTTATCTCAAAATAACGAACAAAACCATTTGGTTAAAATAATTATAAATAATTGAAACTGAAACTGTTTCATAAAAATTCTATTCTATCCTGTCTGAATTAGATTTCACTTTTATTGAAACTGAAACCAATTGGAAGAAATATGTTCTAAACGGGTAGCACCGATTCCAGTTGTTTGCTAAGGGAATACTGGGAAGTTAATAAAACACTTTTTTTTCCTACACCATCTCCCTTATTTGTCGGACCACCAATTGGGAGAGCTAGGAATTTGACCCCACACGTGTAGCCCATTCTCTCGAGTACCTCTGCATCCTTTGTGGGGTTCCCAGGATATTAATATATTGCCCTTCCCCCATCCTTGTGATGATATATATTTTTTCTAGAATGTGGGGCTAAGTTGTGGCATTGGTACAAACTGTTTATTCAGGTTTTAGAAGAAATTTCAATATACAACGGAATATAGACTAATACGATTATAAGCAAATCTTTTTTACATTTACATGGAAAATATATTTGAACTTTAAAATTTATTTTCTTAGATCAATTCATGATATGTTTTATTATTTACATTTTTTTGCCTGTTATATATTTACCGGTACTTACTCCAGTAAATCACTTTTTTTTTTTAACTACCTTAAAATCCTAGTTATTTTAAACCAGAAAAAGGTTACCCATATCTAGCTGAAGAACATTTCTTGAACCATGGCAGCCACCCAAGAAATATAATAAAGGAAATTATGGTCAGTTTTAACCCTCAGCATATTGGCATATATAATAATTTGAATAGCATCTTAGTGATTTAGGTTCAAATGACTGGAAAAATTATAAATTTGTTTTATAACTTATTATAAATTTGTATTTTAACATTGTATAAATGGATAAGAGCTGAATGTTAATTTTAATATTTTTTAATTTTTTATTTTTACACCTCTACAATACTTTTGCAAATTAAAAGGTGATAATTGGAGTCAGTCATTTTTTCGACAGAAATACTCGTATATTTATTTCTAATCAAAGTTGAAAATTATTCACTTTCGTTTACACCTTTACTACAAACTCCGCTGTCTACTTTCAAGCGGGATTGTTGAGTATATTGGTCGATAACTCAGTCATTTCTATAAATGAAAGTAAATAAAATATAATTACTAATTAATCTCTAATAGTTAAATATAAAAAAAGAACCTGACTTTTTTTTCAGACCGTTTTTCGATTTCAGGGGCTTTTGAGATATTGCTCGAAACTAAACTATCTTAAGTCACCTCTTCCAGTCTTAAGTAAGTATTTCTAAACTGATATAGGACCCGGAAATTAACGGGCTAGCTCACTGGCCAGTAGACAACAGTTGATACTTATACAATTAGTTTTTATTAGCTATTATTAAAATCGAACAGAGAGAAGGTTTACACTTAAAAACCTTAATTTTCTTCTTAATCATACGATTATTTCTGTAAATGGTTATAATAATAAGAATTAGAATGATAAATAATGAAAATAAACTTAAAACACATTTTTCTCTCTTATTTTATTTATTCTT
>NW_027106137.1:1103647-1107094 GCF_000696795.3 Halyomorpha halys | reverse complement strand
TACTTAACTGTATCTTTATATTATATTAGAATACGAGTATATTAGAATAATAATATATACAGCTACAAGGGGGCCCTTGGTGAAGTTTTCGCTCACAGTCTTTCAATACATTCTGTCCCATCTGACCCTAGTTTGGAAATACTGGTCATACTCGTGAAGAGACGAATTATGAAATTTATGGTGCACTAAAATCGAATCCGTAAATGCGTACTGACTGTATAACTCCACAGTACCAAAGCAATTGTCCTTCGTCGAAAGTGAGCCGGCATTTGTCCGATATTCATTTTTTTTTTCTACCAAGCGAGGGTCTCCTTACGCATTAGCCATAAATAAACACAACTCTTTACTATTTTTTTAAAAATTATAATTTACATTGGTTCCTGGCTTCTCTGGAATTTTATTAATTACCTATACTTTACGAAATTTTAAACCCTTTCAACTCAGTACACCACTATGCTGAAAACCTCTCAGGTGTATTCGGAGCAACGGGTTATTAATGCAGTTTGCCAAGTTCCTCTTACTGCCATTAATTATTAATGTCAATAGAAAACTTGCTGAGGTTGACTATTTGAGCTGTGCCTCTCATGAGAACATGCATTTTGTACTAGTGTCAATTATTCCCATAGTCGAGAAATAGAGTTTTGTTATGAGTTTCAGTTATAGAGTTGTGTCGACAAAAGGTAAGGTCGACCTGGTGTTTGAATAGGCATATTCTGAGCCCACTAACTTGAGTACATGAGTATGTAAGTAGGTTATGAATGAGTACAAACACATAAATGTTTATATTATTACATTCATAAATATATTTATAGTTTTTATTGAAGAATAATAAATTAATTGTAATAAGTTTTAGCGTTATAAATATTCATTCACACCACAAAGACCAAAATAATAAAAAAAAAATGAATATGAATCCAATATTATGAATCAAGTATATGAATGTATATATCGATGTAATACAACTGATAATTAATAATAAAATAATTTACATAAAAGATAAAGAAAATTAAATTGATATCCATATGTAAATATGCATATATTTAACGTAAAATGACTTTTTGGAAAACCTTTCATATTTATTTTGTGGAAACAATTGAACATATGAGAGTATGTTGAAAAGAATTGAATTCTGTATGCATACATTTACTATAATTCACTTACGATCAGGAGAAAATCAACACAAAGAAATTTTATTTGCGATTTAACATTAGGTCTTTAAAATTTAAACGATGAATTTTAGAAAGGAAAATTTATCTCTTGATGATTTTTTGTGAAAATCGTATGACATGGTAAAGAATATTAATAAATAACTATAATATATAAGGGCTAGTATAAATATTATTCAAAGAAATAACGAATTTCTTTATTCACTTTTATCGTCACATTATCTTTAAACGAAGGTTGGTGAATGAAAAAATTCCGGGAGTCATAAAAATAGGAAATCAACAACTAGACAATGAACAATCCTAAATAGAACGAACTAAGTGTCGTGATAGATTTCATGGATTTATCGTTCAATTATTTAGAGATAAAACTATAAAATAACAATAATTATAATTGTTCAAATAAATTTTAGGAAAAATAAAAATTTAAGATTCAGAATATCATTTAGGTTGTGCAGTCAATTTGTAATATCTTACTTCCTCTCTTTAGACCCTCCTTATCTTCATTATATGTTATCTTATCATACACTGCCCTTAATGAAACCAAATATTTATGATATCAATTGTAATCTTGCATTTTATTCGCATTGAATTAATAGTTACAGATTTAATAAATACTTTGAATTTAATCTGCTTTGGTGTCGATTTCAGGAGTAACTTAAAAGTGCTATTTGTAAAACAGAAGACATATAGGGTGAGCCCAGAAGTTCCTAAAGCTTAATGGAATCCGGCTGATTTTGAATGTGACTGAAAAGCTTCAGATGTGTCCTTGATTTATCTCGTCCCTTACAAGCAGAGCTAAGCGTGCGATAAGGACTGAGATAAGGGCAGTTTAGTGAATTTCACTTGTTCTAAATAGTAGGACCGTTACCATAGGGTATAGATATTAATTTAACACTAAAACGTTTCTTTTTCGTTTCACGTCCTTTTTCTGATTTCTCAGACCCATAAATAAAAAAATGGACATTAGGTTCGTGTAAATTAAACAAAACCTGTTACATTGATTACTCTAATAAGGAGCTTAAGGAGATGAAGGTTAAGTTTCATGGCACTAAAGAGCTGAAAGATTTTTAAAAAAATTTTCAAAAGCAGTCATAGCTTTCCTTCGTATACTTGGAAAGGCTACGATAAATTGAAGCCCTCTTAGAGCAACAGAAAAATGATATCGAAGAATTTTTTTCAATAAACAATTCCCAAAAGGCTAAAATATCAATCAACTGACTTAATATAGAATGAAATAATCTGTTTAATTCCGTGGAAATTAGAGAAACAACGGAATATCAAGAAGAGACCGTGGTGGACTGAGTTGGTGCAAGCCTCGGCCTGAAGTTGTGTCTGGACGGTCTGACCCACGTGGCACGCCTAAATGCTAAAGATGAAAAACTGTGGGCCCAATCTTAGTAAGATTTGTCCATCAAACCCTGACTTATCAACTTCATCCGAGATTGATCTTTTCTTTAACGACTTGATCCTCCTCTTCGCGCGGAACGCTTAATCAGAGCTTCCAAGCTCGACTGCATTGGGCCAGAGCTTGCACTGCCTGCAGCTCTCATTCTGGATTTGGATGGATCTATTTGTCTTCTAGTTAGCACGATTTTGATGGGTAGTTCGCATTTTATACCTGCTGCCAGGTCGTCCAAAGATAGGAATAATCAATGTTATTATGATTATTTGAGTCATTTTAGATTAGTTTAAATTTTAAATAATGAATATGAAGGTGATATTTGGTTTTTTTATTTAATCATCGACTATATATGGTATAAAGTATATAGTTGGACTAAAGAGTGTCGGATACGTGAGAGGAAAGAAGAAACTTTACAGCCTCTGAGATCATGAAGCCACCAGATTCGGGACTGCGTTGCCCCCCTTGGGAAATAAGTCCTGGTGACTACTGCCTATAATCCGACCCTGGGTCTAACGAACCCAACCAACGACTTTTCTCATCTTACGATTTATTTCTTTATGACTCCCTCTTCTTTTCTCTTGTGCCATTATTTTTATCGTAATTTCTCTGATTACTACTATTTTTTATTTTTCCTAGTCTTAATTATTATAATTCATCTTTATATTTTTATAATTAAAGTTGTTACCTTCAATAAATGACAGAAAAAACTCTAAACATTCCTTGAACTACTCTATTTATATTTGAATAATCTTTTTCATAATGTTTTTGTGAACCAGTTAAATTTATATTTGTTCCCTATACTTCAATCTAAATGATGTTTCAGGAGGAAATGCTAGTAATTAAAATGGGGAAGCCAAACAATAATGTAGTCAATTATTT
>NW_027106137.1:1100906-1103092 GCF_000696795.3 Halyomorpha halys | reverse complement strand
CTAGGAGGATTATTAGGTAGTGAATGAAGGAGAAGCCAGGTTAGAAACAAGTGGATTTGGGTGGTTGGGAAGTTTTCCATGGAAGGAATCGTATCTGGATTGGCCAAATCGGCAACATATGGGACATTGAGGTCATGATGGATGACTTGATTTGTGACAAAGTAAGGAGCATTAAGGATTTTACGAAGCATTTTGGCCTGTAAGGATTGGATTCGGGAGGACTTTGATGGTTTAGTGGAGTCCGAAAGCTCAACTCCGTATGTCCAGATAGGCCTTATAATAGTCATGTAGATCAGTCTTTTGTATAGGATTGGAAATTTAGACCGTTTGTATAGTAAATGTTGTAATAGTCGAAATTGACGAGCAGTTTATTGGAACTTAAAATGATAACCACCTATAAGATATTAACCGATGTAGAAAAATCCATTACTTATTCGGTCTCGCCTGGTTTTTCCTAACATTTTCCGCAGGAATCTTATTTCAGCAGAAACAATCTTGCTGGCATGACAGTCCGGGGCTGTCCAGCATTCTGATCCGCATACTAGTACTGGAAGAAAAACTGATTTGAATTCAAGAATCTTCGCTTTCCTGCTCAACTCCTGCTTTCCAATGAGTGTCATGGATATCTGGTTGAATATTCATCTCCTCTCCCAAATATTTTTAAATTTAATTACAACCGAAGATATAGTTTTACTAGTTTAGAGTGGTTTTTGTTGTTTAATATTAAACAGTTATAAATAAATATTATAGTTATTTAATAACAACAATATTTGTCTACAAATTAGGTTCCATTTTATCAGAAATTCATAGTCAGAGTGGAAAAAGGAGGCAAAACTTAAAAATATTCAGTTAGATTCGAGAAAGATATATTTTCATGGACGCTGATTTCCTATTTCAAGCGCTTTTTAAATATTGCTCGATTTAACTAAAGTCATTTTAAGCAAATATTTCAAAAGTGAATGACCTTTTTTTTGTGAGTGTGATATGATTTTTGATGTGATGTGATATTTTTGTTTATAAAAAAGATCGGAACGCGGCATCTCGGAGACCCTGTAAGCATTAAAGAGAAGTTACTTTTTGGTGGGAGATGAAGAAGACAATCATAGAAGTTGTAGGAAGTGAGTTTATGCACAAAGTATGACAGACACCCACCCAAAAGGAGACAAGAGGTTACACCTACCGCAGATGAACCGCTCAACTATCTACAGGTCGACACTTTCACATGGAGAGGATTTAAATGGATCACCATAATAGATCTCTTCAGTAAGGCGGCAATGCCGCACCAGGTGCAGGGCAAGTCGTCGGAAGCTCTCCGATTGTGGTTCCAATTCTACGTAATTCCCGAGCATATCTCATCAAATTCAGGCAGAGAATTCGACAACGCCATGATTCGAACAGAAATGAAAGACCTGGACGTAACATGGCATCTCAACACACCAGGGTACCCCAAGAGCAGAAGAACCATAGAACGGCTTCATGGCACATTAAGTGACCATCTTCGCTTATATTTGATCGACAAGGGATTGGAGCCGGGTGCAGCAATGCCTAAGGCTATAGTGGCATATAATCATTCCATACACATCGTGACGGTGAAAACCCACCATTTGAGATCGACTTTGCGTTTCGAGGACACCTGTGGGACTATAAGGGCACGGTAGTGGACGGTGTGGGGATATAAAACAACCAAATTGCTCGAAGAAAGCTATGGAAGAAGTGTCGAGGAAGAATGGAAAAGGAAAAACCGAGGGAACCTGAAAAGAAGGGTGGCGCGGGAGATTTTAAAGGTCACAGACAGGATGGAGCGATTTTGATCGCTCCCTCCAGTCGGGACGAGCGTATACAGAAAGTTGGGGTCTACCAGGGGTAAGGAGATACAGCGATACCAGAGTCTATTCAGGGTGATAATTATTACGGAACACAATATTGTTACTGTAGAAAGTATTAAAGAACCTAAAAAGAGGAGAATTGTCTATATTGAAGAGTTAAAACTTCCGGCAATGACAATTTAAAAACTGGAGCGTTCTAATATTGCCAGTCACTACCAAATAGGATTACAGAAAAATTAGTTATTATCTAATTCAATTTATTGTTTTTTGTTTTAAGATTTATTTTGACTTTTTTAAATATTGTTCGATTAAACCATCCTAATTCTCATTTTAAGCAAATATTTCAAAAGTGAATGACCT
>NW_027106137.1:1086468-1095416 GCF_000696795.3 Halyomorpha halys | reverse complement strand
TATATATAAATATTTTATACCTGTATATGATATACAGTATACCTATAGTATACCTCCATTAATAATATACCTGTTATATTATGCTAATCTATCATGTATATACTGATATGCACACTTTATATATAAGCCAGAATAGATGTATTTCCTTTCTTAATTATTATTATTAGTTTAAGTTGTAACAAATATAAGTCATTTCTATTTATTATTTTAGGTATAATTTTTCCTGTCAACTCAATATTGTCAGCTTGTATTATTGGTGAACTTTTAGCATTATTATTATAGATTAAAGACCATTTATCCGAAGATAAGTGTTTTTGTTTCTTTGTATTTGTAAATGAATTCTATCTAAAATTCATGTTATGAATTGATCAGCTAAGATGACGCAAGGTTAGCGAATGTTTTGCTAAACAATGTTTTAAATATTAAAATAGTTACCTCACTAAGCATTCATCCATAATATAGATTCGACGTTTCAGTTTCCGAAGTTCCGTTATGTTATTATTATTCAATTTATTATTTATGAGATAATAGACTGAGTTGTGTCAATTCTTAATGCAGGGCATTTTTATTTCAAAATAATTGATAATTTGCCTTTTAACTAAAATTATATATTCTGGCTGAACGCTGAATCAACTACGTTGTTTGCTAGTTTTTTATTAATGTTAGGATAATGCTTTGAACTCTATAAATATTTTATTTTTAATTAATTTTGGACACAAATAAAAAAATCATATGAGTATTTATTGCTGTCTAAATAACAAAACTTAATCTCACAATATATACATATTGTTCGGATAGTCATGCCTTAGGATGATAAAACCAATTAAGTATTTTTTCAACCACTTATTTGAAACCAGAGCTGGGCAAAAAGAATTCGATTGACGAGAGACAAATACATTTTTATTGTGTTTGTATTCGATTGGCGAGACACTAATACATTTTTATTCGAATAAAAATACACCTAAGCAATCCACATACTTTTGTATTCGATATTTGAAATATTATTTCAGTCCTAAAAATAATTAGTATAAAGAATACAAAATTAGTCGAATAACAATTAGATTTTTTTTTTTAAATTTCGCTTATTTTATATTATTTCTTGATTTCTAATGTATGACGGTCCCATTTCCCTATTCAGATGGGTAGAATAAGAAAATGCTATCGATTTTAAGATCGTGCATCGATTTATTTTGACTTTTCTGATTGTTAATATATTAGGATCCTCTTATATGTTTCTAAAGACGCGGAAACCAAAAGTTCTATCGATTTTAAGATCATGTATCGATTTATTTTAAATTTTCTTATTTGTGGCATATAAGGGTCCATTTTTATGTTTCGAGATATGCAGAATATGAAAATGCTATTGATTTTAAGATCGCATATAGATTTATTTTAACTTTTCCGATTTCTAACATATAGAGGTCCATCTGTATGTTTCGGGATATGCAGAATATGAAACATACAAAATTTTGTATGATGCAGAAAACATACAAAAGGCTCAATATATATAAAGGGACCCTAACATAAGAAGGAACCCAAAATAAGTTAAGATAAATCAATACCTAATTTTAAAATTAATGCCATTAATATATTCTGATTAAGTATACAATTGTCATTCACAAGCAAATACTTTTTTTTTAAATTATTTACAAAATGTAACCGTTCTTTCTAGCAGGTAGTCCATCTGTTATTTCTGTTTTGTATTTTGTATATTTAAATTGTGTGTTTTTCATTAACCCTAGTGTATTTATGAGGGGAATTTATTTTAGGTTCATCTTGAAGTTGTTATTTCCCGGTATGTGATGTTTTGTGTATCGAAGTATATCTCAAATGGCAAATGATCAAACTATACCCTGTTTGTGTGAAATGTGTGGTGAGAGCGGTTTGATCCGGTTTGTTAGGTTTTTTTTTTTTGTTTAGAGCTACTTCTATATTCGTGTTGATATATCCTCATTTTGTATATACTCATTTTTGTTTTTATTTTGACAACAAACCAAGAATAGCGAAAATAAAATTTTCAAGTGAACATGAATATTATTTATCTGGATTAAATTATACCATAGAATTAATTTTAAAAAAATCAGGTACACTTTTGATTAGAAACGAAATGGTAGCAAAAACCCATCCACTCTGGAATATTTATTTCTTACACCAGCCAATGTCAAAAAAGATATAAAATCAATACCGCCAATTAAATTAATAAAGCAGGCGCGAAAATGAACAACTTGATCAGTGGAGGCAGTGGTTTAGACGATAATTGTAATAATTTACCTCGAATCTATGGGTTTCCCTAGCCACTGACTAATATTGCTAGTTCAAGGTAATAAAATAATTTAGGTGCATTTCTTAGTCGTACTTAGGTTCTTGGCAGTTGGTAATTCCTGTTTTTATTCATTTGGGTTAATTGTGTTGCTGTATTTTTGATGTTACTTAATTTTTGGCACCAGTAGCCAAGGTAGCAGGCACCATATGGATCAGTAGCCACTTAGGTAAATTATAGTATATTATATATGGATTATAGTCTCATATAAATTATTAATCACTATAAAGTTTGAAGTATTATTATCCAGTTGAGGCCAGTGTCTCCCAAGGCAGTGTTCCAGGTCCCATTCTCTATATCCTCTTCACTATTGCTATGCACCTACAAACCACGACACCTTTTTTACAACCTTCGCTGATTATACCTTCATTCATTTCTTTAATTGTCACATTACATATATATATATATATATTACATTTTATGTCTTTTTTTCTTGTCTATTTCGGTTTGGAAGAAGACAGTGAAAACGTAAAACATCATTTTGAGTTGTGCAAAATGATGTTTTATGTTTTCACAATGAAACCACTGTACTTTGTCTATGTTTTTTTGTTGAAGAAAGTTAGTTACAAGTTGTAGTTTTTACTGTACCTGCTGGATAGCACAGTCTCTTCTACTTAAAAATATTGACTAATTGCAGTTTTATTGTGAAAATATAAAAAATGAATTATTTTGATTTGTGACAGTCTTCCTCTAAACCGATGATATATTGTAAGAATTTTTGAACACTAATACTTGATACTCTTAATTTGTGGCATATTGTGGTAATTCTCTTCAATAAATAAAATAAAAAATAAAGTTTGAACTATTTTCGTGTGAAGTTTAAATAAACATGTTATTCACGATTGTTGAGTATTCGTGGCAATCTGTGCTACAGTGTAGGAACAGTAGTAAAGTCTTGTAATGTTCATTTTTTATGTTTGTCGATGCCGGCAACTTCCTGAAGGGAACAGAGTGTGTGGGTTGGCTCTCATGAATACACATTAGGGACGTGTGGAACCTTTTCAGGATCATAAATTTCTCCTACTTTTAGGGATGATTTTTCACTCCCTTTAATTTCTCCAGAATTTATTTTACGGAGGAACCAAACATCCATAGCATTCCAGATTTTCTTTCCAGTAAAATAACCACTACGATTTCCGAAAGTGGTTGTCATCGGCTATTATTTTATTCGATATTATTCACCTCCTGAAAATAATATGAATTAATGAATTTTAAATTTATTTATTTGTTTTTTCTAAATTAATTTCAATTTTGACCTATCATTCAAGTATTTTTACAGACGACGGAAACTAACTATTCATTAGGATTAAGTAAATTAGCTTTTGTACTATATCAAAGTCATATTATTTAATATAAAATTATATAAGTTATGGTATGACTATTGTTATTAGTCCTAACTTCCCTATGCTAAATCCTAAATGCCCATAGAGAGTTTTACTTTATATTTACTTTTCGTATGTACAGTGTCTTTTTTTTTTACTATTAATTATTTTATGGTATCTTTGTATATTTTATTTTTGAGTTTACGAAACCTGTTCATAAACTGGTAAGGGGAGTTATAGTATCACAAGGCATACTATTGGTTTAGTCCTAACTTCCCCCATAACAAACACGGAAATTGTATATAAAGAGAATTAAGGAATTAACAATAACTATAAAATAGTACTATTTCTGCAGTCTTGCGAGTTTGTTCTCTGCCCTTTTTCCTTTTTGTTTTTTTAGTTTTCAGAGCCTAAGCTACGTTTAAGCCTCACTTAAGTGGTGCCAAAACCTGACTCTGTTCTCTTGGAAGTTTTTTTTTTAAAAACCGAACCAACTTTTTTTTCCTTCTCTGTCGTTATACCAGGATTATTTTTATTTTTACGTTAACAGGACTAATGACCAACAACTGCCTATAGTAAGAGCTCCGAGTCTAAATATTCCTCCATCTAAACGAGGGTTCTCAGGAGGGTCGCAGCACCTGTAACTCCCGTGGCCCAGGTAGCTTTCCCGCCATTACAAGAAACTACGTTTGCGGCGGCCCAAGCTAAGATGCTAGCTAAAATGAAGGTGAGGGCGACGTCTCAAGATCTCAGAAAACCCATATTCAACTTAAAACGGTTTTGAGGAGAGATAGGGGAACTTAACCACTTCCTTAAAGGAGGCGACCGGATTATGCAGCGGAAGGAGTCCAAAGAATTATTAGATAGAAATGATGAAATTGTGTTGAAGGCCGCTTTGGTATGTCGGATCAAACGTAGCATCCTGAATCAGATCCAGGTTGATGAAAAGACTACATGGCTGTTGGTGAAGGAAAGACTGAAGAAGGCATATGGCTGAACTTCCTCTATAAACAAACGTATGAATTGTATATAAGGAGAATTAACAATGACAATTAAGTAGTATTATTTCTGCAGTCGTGTGAGTTTGTTCTCTGTATATATATATATATATATACTCTGTCACCTGATATCGGAGTTTCATTTTAAGATATTACTATCAAAAATATTCACATTAAAATATTTTATAAAACTTATTAGATCAATATATTTTTAACATTAATACACATTAAAAAAATGTAAAATAATTTGTTTTATATTGTCGATTTAAAAGTCTTGAGAATGATATGATTTCAGTTTCCGTAAAAAAAAAAAAAAAAAAAAAAAAAAAATAGAATGTAAAGAAAAGTTCAGCATCTAATCCCTCATTGATAGAGCCCCTGTGCGGTTAGTAATCGGTTCAGCTGATCCTGACCGCAGGCAATGAAAGTAAATTTAGCGTATGGTACCCTGAATCTATTTTTCATCGGCCATTGTCTTTCTGGTTCGGTGCTAAAGTACGCCCTTTTCTTGCTCCGCTGACCCTATAGACTTGGACAAATGGGGTGAATCCAATTTTCTACCGAAAGGGGAATTACGGGGGTTTGGTACTTCGTGGCCTACTTTAGGAATTTTTTTTTTTAAGTTACCATATCTATTTTATGTTTTACAAAAATATTTTTTGTATTGAAGTTAAATGTTATATTTCAGGAAAAACTTATTTATTGATATTAGTCTTTTTAAGAAAACATCATTACTGATCGTTTAAGACTTAACTGTAACTCAAATGTAAATCCCTGTGCTGACGGGCCATAACATTTTTCGAAATAACCCATAAAAATGAGTATCATCATATACTATTTTGAGTTCAATATATACTATATTGTTTGTATGCTGTTATACAAAACTATTTTATCAAACAATGGCGTGAATATAAGGTCTTGTGTAAAGAAGAATAACAGTGGTGTTAACGCCGTGTATATTAAAATGTAAATATTTTAATTTGTTAATAATAGATTAAATTAATTATTTATTATGTATCTTGGTGAGAAGTATGTTTTGTTTTAAAAGAAAGAGAATTATGCTTGTGGTGTGGTGTTTACGGTGAGATACCGGCCAGTGGGCCGTTGTCTTATTGCCGTTGTTATTTGCCACAACAATACAAGTAGTGGCCTAAGTACAGTCGCCCAGCCGCTTTGGTATAGAATATTCTAGACTTTGCTGCGTGATTTAGCAGAGCTCCGTGTCGATGTGTCGTTCCACCGACGTGAATTATCGAACATCGTCTCCGATCTTTCGGAGCGGACCTCAGAACCTTTGACCCATCGGAGTTCAATTCATAAAAATTATAATCAGTAATTTTTTTTTTATTTTTGTTTTATTTTAATTTTTCTTAAATTAAAGGCCTTTTTTATTTTTGTTCTATATTTTAATGTTTCAAGATTTATTTATTTTAATTTATTTATATATTTTTGTATTAACTTAAATGTTATTACTTTAATTAAATGTTTTTTTTGTTCTTTTATTTAAGCATTCTTAGAAAGAGACAGAGTCGATTTGAGGTGGCTTAACTCACTATGTATATATATGTAATCCTGAGTTGTGTGATGCAAGCAGACACGTGTTAATCTTCAGATTAAAAAATATTAAAACAAACAATTGAAATTGTAACCCAAACCCTTTGAAGATTAAACCATTTTAGAAACCAAGAGCAAATATATTATTTTCAATGAACCAACTTAAGTCGTATTCATCAGTAAAACGATTATTTATGTACATATTATATTATAATATCATAATTAAGAGGGAGGGATTATTGCATCTGAAATTTGGTTCAGAGTTTATTCAGTGTCACTTTCCTATTTCAATTTGTTAACGATATATGATTTTTCAAAAAATTAAGGAAAAAAAAAGTGTTTTTTTGTATAAAAATCTAAATTTCTAAAAAAAAAAATACTGAAGTTTTTTCTACTTTTCTCATCTTTTTTGGATCCTACAATCTCCTAATAGATCGAAAGCAGTTGGTAGTGTAAATGTCTTTGTAGCAGCAAAATTGCAGCTAATGGAAAGTAAAAATGATTAATTTCCTAAAATAATGGATAAGATCTAACGCAATGAATTTAGCAGGCATGATCTTGAGGATTTTTTAAAATTTGATTAATTTCTTGAGCATTCGAACGGTATATCCAACTTTTGATTGCTAGTTGAATTACATTTTGCAATTTTAAAGTAAACAACAATGAATCACTCATAGCTGATTTGTTACTAGTTAAAGATGATTTTCCTAGATGCCCATATAAAAAATCATATTTAACGACTTGAGATAGAAAGATGAAATAATTCTTTATATTCCTTAATTGAAAATTTTTTTCCATACATACCATATTATATCAGTTTCAGCATATTATCAATATGCATAATATGTAGGTACAGATATAATTGTTATATAATCAAACTCTGTCATATGAACTAAATTATTTGTTACTACTATAATCACTATTATCTTTTACTTTTGTGTATCTTTAATTTTTGATTGATGTCAATAAGTAGTCACAAAGTAACGGAGATGAAAAGGGATGATTTACAACTGTCTTTGTCAAATTACTTACATAGTGACGACAAAGTAGCCAACAGTTTCAATTAACACGAACCGGTACCTTTGCTGATGCAAATTACGGCCAGAATACAAATTAGTAATGGCTAGTCCTTTGAAGATGTGCGATGGAAAGGGTTTGTGTCACACTGTAAGTCAATTCGATGTAAATTCGTTTGAATGTTCAAAAATAATGATACTAACAGGTTGGATTGAGTCCAACACAGAATAGGACAAAGAAACATCACTTAAAATTTCAACGATAGTTGAGGAAAAATATTTTATATTTAAAATATCATTCATTCCAATACGGTCGTCATGTCTAACGGTTAACAAAATCACGATAAAATTTTAGATCTCGATTTTTGTTAAAATTTTCACTCAGCAATGCAGTTTTGAAGTATTAGGTATATAAAAAAAAATCAACGAAATGTAATAAAATTCTATTAAGATAGTATAATAAAATAAATGCTTTAGATTAAATACTTTGGATTAATCGGTTAAATCAAATGCTTTGTTAATATTTTATTGGATTTCAATACTTCTTACGAATTTTACTATGTATTTTTAATTTATGTTTGAAGAATTCATAATGATTAATGTCATATTTTTTTTAAGAATTGAATAATTAATTGATTAAATCCTGGAATCCCTTAAGTAAGACATTGTGATTCCACAAAGCTCCGCATATGTTATTAATAGAGCTGTCTATTCTCATTAATATTTCAAAAATATGAGAATTAAATGCTATAAGGTATGAACTCAATTACTTGACCGACGTATGATATCCTCTTCTCAATATTATTTATGATTATTTTGAAAAGTTCTCAAAAATATTAATTTTGGAATCGTATAAAAAATACTCCTAGTATATATATATTTTTTTTATAAAAGGAAGATGTTCCTGTTGCGGTCAGAAGAACTCAAATATTTGTAATAATAAGGAGTAATGTATAAATATTGATCAAATACATTAAATACCATAAAATGGATCTAATAAATAATTTTAAATTGTCTTGTATTTTATCTATATTTATATATTAACCCCCTTATTATATATATTTATTTATTTAGAAAAGTGGATGTTTTTTTCTAGACCTTTTCTTATTTCTCTTATTTTTCGTCTGTTATTGTGTACTGTATTTTCATTATTTTTTATATACTTCTTATTTCTGTTTTCATTGATTTTCTAAAACGTTTTCGTGATTCTTGTTTATTTAAATTTTTCACTGTTTATCTGATTGTTATTTTCTTTAACTTACTTTGTTCATTTTTATGCAAGTTTTGAGATATTTTAAATACATTTTAACCATATCTTAGTTTACTTTTATTTTAAACTTAGTTTCTCTTACTTTTTTACAATATTTTAGTTGTTTGTATCTTGTTAGCTCTGAGGAAGCCAAGCAAAGTGGGGCAAAACATTGGTTAACACGGTCAATCAACGATCTTCCTATAATTGTTTTTTATTGACGACTCCCCATGTACTGGCAATTACCTACGCTCTACAAAGGATGTGGCAACTGAAGCTCATTTTATTGATTATTAAGTAATAACTAATAAAATTTAGTTTTATTCAATGTAAAATTTCTCTTAAAATGTAATGCTTGATTTCCATTCATCTATTATCTGTAAATTCAAATAAACAAAAACGTTAAAAAAAATTCGCTTCCCATTTAATTTTGAGATAAAATTAATTTTCATATTTCTATATTTCATAGCAGTAATTTCTTCATTATTC